>NC_070585.1:31278713-31326522 GCF_027409825.1 Scomber japonicus | reverse complement strand
AGGGAAGGAATGAGGAAGGAAGAAGTGAGGAAAGAAGGAAAGGAGGAAGGAAGGAAGGAAGGAAGGAAGGATGGAAGTGAGGAAAGAAGGAAGGGAGGAAGGAAAAAAGGAAGAAGGAAGGAGGGAGGAAGGGAGGAAAGAAGGAAGGAGGAGAATGGGAAGTTTAAAGGTTGGAATAACCTCGGCGGGCCTCAATCACTTTGGTTTAATGTGAAGATGCTGAGTGTGTTTCTTGGAGCAGACACGTGTTTATATGAGACTGTGTGCCGACGCTTATCGTCTCCCTTCCTGCCGCCGATTGAAAAGGAGGAAGTGAGGAAGTTCTGCTTGCTTTTAAAAAAAAAGATTCACGATACTTTAATCAATTTGACTTTTGAGTTTTATTTCTCTGGACGATGTTGACGATGATGACAAAACTAAGGAATGAGGAAGGAAGGAAGGGGGGAAGGAAAGAAGGAAGGAGAGAGGGAGGGAGGGAGGGAGGAAAAGAGGAAGGAAGGAAGTAACAAAGGAAGGGAGGAAAGAAGGAGGGAAGGAAGGAAAGAAGGCAGGAAGGAAGAAAAGAGGGAGGGAGGGAGGGAGGGAGGAAAAGAGGAAGGAAGGAAGTAACGAAGGAAGGGAGGAAAGAAGGAGGAAGGGAAGGAAGGAAGGAAGGAGGAGAAGAGGAAGGAAGGAAGGAGTGAGGAAAAGAGGAAGGAAGGAAGGAAGTAACAAAAGAAGGGAGGAAAGAAGGATGGAAGGAATGAGGAAGGGAGGAAGGAAAGAAGGAAAGGAGGGAAAGAAGGAAAGAAGGAAGGACGGAAAGAGGAAGGAAGGAAGGAAGGAAGGAAGGAAGGAAGGAAGGAACAGTTAAAAGAGAGATGAGGTCAATTTGACCCGGGAGGACGACACAAGGGTTAAAGGTTGGAATAACCTCGACGGGCCGCAATCACTTTGGTTTAATGTGAAGATGCTGAGTGTGTTTCTTGGAGCAGACACGTGTTTATATGAGACTGTGTGCCGACGCTTATCGTCTCCCTTCCTGCCGCCGATTGAAAAGGAGGAAGTGAGGAAGTTCTGCTTGCTTCACGATATTTTAATCAATTTGACTTTTGAGTTTTATTTCTCTGGACGATGTTGAAGCACAAAACTTCATCGTAACACCTCAGGTCAAGGAACGAAGGGAGGAAGGGAGGAAGGAAGGAAGGAAGGGAGGAAGGAAAGAAAGAAGGAAGGAAGGAAGGAAGGAAGGAAGGGAGGAAGGAAGGAAGGAGGGAGGGAGGAAAAGAGGGAGGAAGGAAGTAATGAAGGAAGGGAGGAAAGAAGGACAGAAGGAATGAGGAAGGAAGGAGGTGAGGAATGGAGGAAGTGAGGAAAGAAGGACAGAAGGAATGAGGAAGGAAGGAGGTGAGGAATGGAGGAAGTGAGGAAAGAAGGAAGGAAGGAAGGAAGGAGGGAAGGAATGAGGAAAGAAGGAAGGAAGGAAGGTAGGAAGGAAGCAGGAGAAGAGGAAGGAAGTAAGGAGAGAAGGAAGGAAGTGAGGAAAGAAGTGAGGGAGAAAAGAAAGAGGGAAGGAGGGGAAGAACGAAGGAAAGTATCAGTATGTTGTTCCTTTTAAACAGATGGTTCTCATTTCCTACATGAGCTCATGCAAAGGTATTGTCTCAGTATCCATGGCAACGGTTATATAGCTATACGCTTGAATAATGACCACAAGCACACATATTATTCATGTATGAAGGAAGGAAGTAAGGAAGTAAGTAAGTAACAAAGGAAAGAATGAAAGAAGGATGGAAGAAATGAGGAAGGAAGGAAGGAAGTGAGTAAAGAAGGAAGGGAGGAAGGAAAGAAGGAAGGAAGGAGGAAAAGAGGAAGGAAGGAAGTAATGAAGGAAGGAAGAAAATAAGGAGGGAAGGAAGGAAGGAAGGAGGAGAATAAGAAGGTAGTAAGGAGAGAAGGAAGGAAGTGAGTAAAGAAGGAATGAAGGAAGGGAGGAAGGAAAGAAGGAAGGAAGGAAGGAAGGAGGGAGGAAAAGAGGAAGGAAGGAAGGGAGGGAGGAAAGAAGGAGGGAAGGAATGAGGAAAGAAGGAAGGAAGGAAGGTAGGAAGGAAGCAGGAGAAGAGGAAGGAAGTAAGGAGAGAAGGAAGGAAGTGAGGAAAGAAGTGAGGGAGAAAAGAAAGAGGGAAGGAGGGGAAGAACGAAGGAAAGTATCAGTATGTTGTTCCCTTTAAACAGATGGGTCTCATTTCCTTACATGAGCTCATGCAAAGGTATTGTCTCAGTATCCATGGCAACGGTTATATAGCTATACACTTGAATAATGACCACAAGCACACATATTATTCATGTATGATAAAAAAAAATAATAATAATTAATCGCATTCATAAATTCAAGGCTTCCCAGATTTAATATGATGCTTCATACTCTCTCTCTATGTAGCGGTGCATCTTTATTGTGTCTCTTATGAAAGAAACACCTAACAGCTTTTATGATAAATGTTTTTTTTTAAATATAATGATGATCATATTGGCAGTACATCACTCAAGGACTAGTGGATGAGCAATTAATATACTGAAACCACTTTGTATTAAAAGTTAGTTCAATGTCATAGAAATATAAACATAAACATGAGAATATAAGTAATATTAATGATAGGAAGGAGGGAGGGAGGGAGGGAAGGAGGGAGGGAGGGAGGGAGGAAGGAAAGAAATAAGGACAGAGGTAAGAAGGGAGGGAAGAAGGAGGGAAGGAAGGAGGGAGGAAGGAGGGAAGGAAGGGAGTAAAGGAAAGAAGGCAGGGAGGAAGGAAGGAAAGAGAGAGAGAGCAAGGAATGACAGAAGGAAGAAAGGGGGATGGAGGAAGGAAAGAAGGAAGGGAGGAAGGGAGGACGGAGGAAAGAAATAAGTAAGGAAGGAAGGTAGGAGGGAGGGGGGAAAGAAGGAAAGGAGGAAAGAGAGAAGAAGAAAAGAGAGAGAAAGAGAGAGAAAGGACAGAAGGAAGGAAGGAAGAAGGAAGGACAGAGGTAAGAAGGGAGGGAAGAAGGAGGGAAGGAAGGAGGGAGGGAAGGAGGGAAGGAAGGGAGTAAAGGAAAGAAGGCAGGGAGGAAGGAAGGAAGGAGAGAGAGAGCAAGGAACGACAGAAGGAAGAAAGGGGGATGGAGGAAGGAAGGAAGGAAGGAAGGTAGGAGGGAGGGAGGGAGGAAGGAGGAGAATAGGAAGGGAGTAAAGGAAGGGAGGAAGGAAGGATGAAGGAAAGAAGTAAGTAAGGAGGTAGGAGGGAGGGAGGATAGGAAAGACGGAAGGGAGGAAGGAAGGATGGAATAAAGAAGTAAGTAAGGAAGGAACGTAGGAGGGAGGAAATAAGGAAGGAAGGAAGGGAGGAAGGAAGGAAGGACTAGTGGATGAGCAATAAATATACCGATATACTCTCTTTGACCATATAACCACTTTGTATTAAAAGTTAGTTCAATGTCTTAGAAATATTAAGTGATATAAGTATAAGGATATTAGCATGAAGCATACACTCAATATACATTAAGCCTTACATGCTGTTCAGGGTCAGAGCTGTTTTACATTTTAGAGCTATAAAAAACTTTTCCTCATGTGAGCCACATCATGCAAAAAAAAAAAAAAATTAAACTGATGAATTTTATATATGCTAATGTTTGACCCTCCTGTTGTGTTCGAGTCAAGGAAAGAAGGGAGGGAGGGAGGGAGGAGGGAGGGAGGAGGAAGAAAGGAAGGAAAGCAGGGAGGAGGAAAAGAGGAAGGAAGGAAGTAACAAAGAAAGGGAGGAAAGAAGGAGGGAAGTGAGGAAAGAAGGAAGGAAGGACGGAAGTAATGAAGGAAGGGAGAAAAGAAGGAAGGAAGGGAGGAAGGAAAGAAGGAAGAAAGGAAGGAAGTAACGAATGAAGGGAGGAAGGAAGGAAGGAAGGAAGGAAGGAAGGGAGGAAGAAGGGAAGGAAGGAGGGAGGGAGGGAGGGAAGGAAGGACGTAAAGGAAAGAAGGAAGGAAGGGAGTAAAGGAAAGAAGATAGGGAAGATAGGGAGGAAGGAGGGAAGGAGAGAGAGAGCAAGGAACGACGGAAGGAAGGAAGGAAGGAAGGAAGGAAGGAAGGGAGGAAGGAAAGGAAAGAAGGAAGGGAGGAAGGAAGGACGGAGGAAAGAAGTAAATAAGGAAGGAAGGTACGAGGTAGGGAGGAAAGAAGGAAAGGAGGTCCTCTGAAATGAGGCCAACGCGGAAGTAACTTAGAACTGCATTCTATCAAAAGGCCACCAGGGGGCGACCGTCTCTATACAAGTCAATGGAGAATTCACCAACTTCTCACTTGATTTCTAACCTCAGTAAACGTTTTCAAAATGTGTTTATGGTCTCAATCGCTAGTTTAAAGCCTTCTTCAATGCAGTATGATGTTCATTTGGGACATTTTGGCCTCCCTGATTTTATATGTGACGATAAAGCAGGGTATGCATTAGGGCGTGGCTACGTCCTGATTGACAGATTGATTGCCCAATGTCCTCGAGATCCAGCCCTCGCAACCATAGCAACCTCCCCGCTCCGCCCATGGCTCCGCCTCATGTCCATATAAGTAGCATCTGTGTTTTTATTTTTCCCAGCATGCACCTGAAATTTTCAAGATGCCGCTGCCCAGATTCGAAACTATTGGCTTCCGAGCAGCAGTCCACAAACCAATGGGTGACGTCACGAATGTTACGTCCATTTCTTTTATACAGTCTATGGTCCTGATGGCAAAGTGATCGACCCAAGCAAAGTCACTTCCTATAGTTTAGTTGAAGTATTGAAGAGGCATCAAAAGTTTGTTGAGGATCAAAAAATAAAAAGTAAAACACACAAAGCTAGCACCGGTAAGTCCAGGGTCAGCTGATGGTCACTTAGCTGAGTGTGATCTGGTTATAGATACGAGCAGAGATTTCACAGCGGAGAGAGTCTGTAGAGATGAAAAGCTCAGAGAAATCAAGGCCAAGGTTGATGAATTCTGGTTTGGTACATACATTTATGTTTTGCTGCAGAGGAAACAAGACAAGAAAGTTACATACTGACAGTGGTGGGAGAAGTATTCCAGATATTTTATTTGAGTAAAACTACAAATACAACTAAAAGCATCCTGCTACAAGTATTCATTTTAAATTCATCGTTGGTTAAAGTACAGAATCATTTTTAGTTAAAGGTGATTAAAGGATAGAAAGTTATTGTTCTGCATCATTGCTAAAGCAGCATTTTACTTTTTTCTCTGCTTGAGGTGGAGATAATTTAACTACTATGTATACTAAGAGGAGAGGAGAGGAGAGGAGAGGAGAGGAGAGGAGAGGAGAGGTGAGGTGAGGTGAGGAGAGGAGGTGTCTGATTTTAGTAACTGACTGAGGAGAGGAGAGGAGAGGAGAGGAGAGGAGAGGAGAGGAGGTGTCTGAGGTTACTGACTGGTGAGGAGAGGAGAGGAGGTGTCTGAGGTTACTGACTGGTGAGGAGAAGGAGAGGAGAGGAGAGGAGAGGAGAGGTGAGGAGAGGAGAGGAGAGGAGGTGTCTGAGGTTACTGACTGGTGAGGAGAAGGAGAGGAGGTGTCTGACTCGACTGACTGGACTGATGATAAGAAGAAAGGAGAAGGAGAGGAGAGGAGGTGTGTGATGTTCCTAACCATTGAGGAGAGGAGAGGAGGTGCCTAATGTTACTGACTGATGAAGGGAGGAAAGGAGAGGAGAGGAGGTGTCTGATGTTACTGACTGATGAAGGAAGGAGAGGAGAGGAGGTGTCTGATGTTCCTAACCATTGAGGAGAGGAGAGGAGAGGAGAGGAGAGGAGGTGTCTGATGTTACTGACTGGTGAGGAGAGGAGAGGAGAGGAGAGGAGGTGTCTGATGTTACTGACTGGTGAGGAGAGGAGAGGAGAGGAGAGGAGAGGAGAGGAGAGGAGAGGAGGTGTCTGATGTTACTGACTAGCAGGAGAGGAGGTGTCTGATTTTAGTGACTGACTGAGGAGAGGAGAGGAGAGGAGAGGAGAGGAGGTTCCTAATGTTCCCAACCAGTTAGGAGAGGACGGGAGGTGCCTAATGTTACTGACTGATAAAGGAAGGCGAGGAGGTGTGTGAGGTTACTGACTGGAGAGGAGAGGAGAGGAGAGGAGGTGTCTGAGGTTACTGACTGGTGAGGAGAGGAGAGGAGAGAAGAGGAGAGTAGAGGAGGTGTCTGAGGTTACTGACTGGTGAGGAGAGGAGAGGAGAGGAGAGGAGAGGAGAGGAGAGGAGAGGAGAGGAGAGGAGAGGAGAGGAGGTGTCTGAGGTTACTGACTGGTGAGGAGAGGAGAGGAGAGGAGAGGAGAGGTGAGGTGAGGTGAGGAGAGGAGGTGTCTGATTTTAGTGACTGACTGAGGAGAGGAGAGGAGAGGAGAGGAGAGGAGAGGAGGTTCCTAATGTTACTGACTGATGAAGGGAGGAGAGGAGAGGAGGTGTCTGATGTTACTGACTGATGAAGGAAGGAGAGGAGAGGAGGTGTCTGATGTTCCTAACCATTGAGGAGAGGAGAGGAGAGGAAAGGAGAGGAGAGGAGAGGAGAGGAGAGGAGGTGTCTGATGTTACTGACTGGTGAGGAGAGGTGAGGAGAGGAGAGGAGAGGAGATGTCTGATTTTAGTGACTGACTGAGGAGAGGAGAGGAGAGGAGAGGAGGTTCCTAATGTTCCCAACCAGTTAGGAGAGGACGGGAGGTGCCTAATGTTACTGACTGATAAAGGAAGGCGAGGAGGTGTGTGAGGTTACTGACTGGAGAGGAGAGGAGAGGAGAGGAGGTGTCTGAGGTTACTGACTGGTGAGGAGAGGAGAGGAGAGAAGAGGAGAGGAGAGGAGGTGTCTGAGGTTACTGACTGGTGAGGAGAGGAGAGGAGAGGAGAGGAGAGGAGAGGAGAGGAGAGGAGAGGAGGTGTCTGAGGTTACTGACTGGTGAGGAGAGGAGAGGAGAGGAGAGGAGAGGAGAGGAGAGGAGAGGAGAGGAGAGGAGGTGGTGTTCTGATGTTACTGACTGGTGAGGAGAGGAGAGAAGAGGAGGTCTCTGATGTTACTGACTGGTGAGGAGAGGAGAGGAGAGGAGAGGAGAGGAGAGGAGAGGTGAGGTGAGGTGAGGAGAGGAGGTGTCTGATTTTAGTGACTGACTGAGGAGAGGAGAGGAGAGGAGAGGAGAGGAGGTTCCTAATGTTCCCAACCAGTGAGGAGAGGACAGGAGGTGCCTAATGTTACTGACTGATGAAGGGAGGAGAGGAGAGGAGGTGTCTGATGTTACTGACTGATGAAGGAAGGAGAGGAGAGGAGGTGTCTGATGTTCCTAACCATTGAGGAGAGGAGAGGAGAGGAGAGGAGAGGAGAGGAGAGGAGGTGTCTGATGTTACTGACTGGTGAGGAGAGAAGAGGAGGTGTCTGTTGTTACTGACTAGCAGGAGAGGAGAGGAGAGGAGAGGAGAGGAGAGGAGAGGAGAGGAGAGGAGAGGAGAGGAAGGAGGTGCCTAATGTTACTAACCATTGAGGACAGGACAGGAGGTGCGTGTTTTTGGTGACTAAACTGATAAGGACAGGAGGTCTCTGATGTTCCCAACCAGTGAGGAGAGGAGAGAAGAGGAGGTGCCTAATGTTAGTCAGTAGCAGGACAGGAGGTTTCTAATGTTACTGACTAGCAGGAGAGGACAGGAGAGGACAGGAGGACAGGACAGGAGGTGCCTAATGTTACTGATCTGACCGGAGAGGAGAGGACAGGAGAGGAGAGGGGAGGACGGGACAGGAGGTGCCTGATGTTCCTAACCAGTGAGGAGAGGAGAGAAGAGGAGGTGCCTAATGTTAGTCACTAGCAGGACAGGAGGTGCCTGATGTTCCTGACTAGCAGGACAGGAGGTGTCTGATGTTACTGACTAGCAGGAGAGGACAGGAGAGGACAGGAGAGGACAGGAGAGGACAGGAGGACAGGAGGACAGGACAGGAGGTGCCTAATGTTACTGATCTGACCAGTGAGGAGAGGTGAGGAGAGGAGAGGAGAGGAGAGGAGAGGACAGGAGGTGCCTACTGTTACTGACCTGACCAGTGAGGAGAGGAGAGGAGAGGAGGACAGGACAGGAGGTGTGGAGTCACTGTGCCCAGTATTTGACCTACAGCACTCTGGTAATTCTCCATCACACAGCAGCAGAACAACATCTGATTCACTGCAGCTGCCAACATGAAGTGAACTGCTGAATCCTCCGAGCTGCCACATCTGAACTCTGCTCAGTCAACAGTGACCCCCTCACATTTGGGGCTTTTTTTTTTCTCCTGCTGGAATTTCACAGGCATTGTGTTTGTCTCATCTGCTCCCACATCATCCAGATTTGAACGGATCCCAAAACAAGGTACAAGTTATTGGACCATGTGATTAAAAGCCAACTCTGCTGTAGAAGAGCTGGCTCCAAATATCTCTGCCAAAAAACATGAAAAACTCATCAATGAGCTTCATCTTACACCTGGGAGTCGGCTTAATGACCTTTTTCTCTACTGTGGCAATTTCAATACCCCTCTCTTTGGACCAGTACACAATCCTGGATCCATAGAGGGGGATTTTAGGGAGGGGGGGTCTACTGAACATCGGAAAAACAAAAAGACTTGAAATACCTGAAGACTTCATCAGACACACACCATCTAACCAGAATGGGTCCAGAAATAGAAAAGGTGTGACACAAGTTCTCCTGCATCATTTTCAGTGCATCTAATTAAATAAAAGCACAACAAACAAACAAATAAAGAATATTTTGTGTTGAGAAATTACAAATTAAAAAGAAAATACATTTTAAAATGGAAAATCTTATATGGTCAACTCATTTTTTCATCGAATTACTTCAATTACATGAGTGATAATCTCTTAATTTGGGCCCTAACTTCAAGCAGTTCAAAGCCCCTACTGTATTGCATTGCATTGTGTTATTATTATGATTATTATTCTGAATTAAAAGCATTTTAAGGGCCTTAAATGTGCATAAAAAGTTGCAAAACTCTGCACATGCATCAGAACTGGTAAAAAATGTGATATTTAATGGGTCGCCCCCCTATAGACTTTAAAATATGAAGCCCCTCCCTCCCGATTGATGTAGATGAATGATATTTGGTAGCTATATTTATTAAGTCTACCTGCACAAAAAAGTCTCTTGGAGTCATACTCTAAGTCTAACAGGAAGTTGGCCATTTTGGATTTTAATGTGGCTCCATTTTTGCCATTTCCAGGCCCTAACCCTAACCCTTATATTAAAACTATCAGGCACAGACCAAGTGGACTCAAATGCAGAGACAGGACACAGGGATGAAGAGTTCTTAAGTTGTTTAATTCAGTCCAAAGGTCAGAAACCAGGAAGTCCAAAATCACTAAGCAGAAATTCAGAATCCAAAAGGCAAAAACTGGTCAATAACACTAAGAATCTAAACTGAGATAACGCTGGATATCTGACAAGGAACTGACCAGACGATCTGTCACAGAAGGAAAAGAGCACACCACATATATGTACCCTGGATAACGAGGCACAGGTGAAACACATTAGGAGAAGGGGAGGCAAACAGGAAGGGAGGAAGTTAGACAAGACATACCAAAATAAAACAGGAAGTAGATAAGACAAAAAACTAACTCAACCAAAATACATTACAAAACTAATGGGGGTCGCACCCTATAGACTTTAAAATATGAAGCCCCTCCCTCCTGATTGATGTAGATTAACGATATTTGGTAGGTATATGTATTATGTCCACCTGCACCAAAAAGTCTCTTGGAGTCATACTGTAAGTCAAACAGGAAGTTGGCCATTTTGGATTTTAATGTGGCTCCATTTTTGCCATTTCCAGGCCTCGATTACTAACTTCAAGCAGTTTAAAAGCTCTATTGTATTGAATTACATTGTATTATTATTATTACTATTAATTTGAAATAAAAGCATTTTTAAGGGCTTTAAATGTGCAAAAAAAGTTGCTAAACTTTGCACATGCATTAGAACTGGTAAAAAATGATATTTAATGGGTCGCCCCCCTATAGACTTTAAAATATGAAGCCCCTCCCTCCTGATTGATGCAGATTAATGATATTTGATAGGTATATGTATTTTATCCAGCTGCACAAAAAAGTCTCTTGGAGTCATACTGTAAGTCAAACAGGAAGTTGGCCATTTTGGATTTTAACGTGGCTCCATTTTTGCCATTTCCAGGCCTCGATTAAATTAAAACCAGCACAGAACATCATTGTAAACACATCCTGTGCTCTAAAACTAATACAAACACACTCAAATACACCTTTCAGCGTCTTCCAATGATCTTATCCATAACTGCACTACACTACTCAGCTATTGTTGATAAGGACTGTGTAGTTTTATGCTCATTATCTTTGTCCTTTTTCCTCTCAAAGCAACAAATCACACATCAGATTTTCCTACTTTTTCTGAAACCTCTTTAATGGCAGCTACTTGAACTTTTCTTACATCTATTCCAGGAGTTAAATGCCCCCCCTCACATGCCATAATTAATCTATTATCTAGGTCACTACTGTATTTATCTAACTCATTTGCAGCGTAGTACACTCAGACGGAGTAGGATGGCAGTCGGAGTCGTGTTCCAGAGCATTAATCACAAGTTCAAGTGATTGATTCATCACAGATTTTGCTGGACACTCACTCGGCTTGATAATAATGAAACACATTGTTGGGGAAAAAAATGTATTTTTGCCGCAGTGGAAAATTTCACACATTTTTTTGTCTGTAAAGCAGTGTGTGGTGACGAGAGACGGAAGATGCTTTTCTGGGACTTTACTGAACAGCAAAACAAGCTAAAGGTCAGTTATAATGCAAAAAGGGAAGATATAAGAGAGTTTTCTTTTTAGTTATTGATATTATTTCATTGGTTTACATGCACACTTTTACATGAAAGCCTGATTTTAACCCTTATATACTGCTCAGGGTCAAATTTGACTATTTTTTTTAGCATCTTAGAGCTGTAAAAACACCCAATACTCATTTCTTTTAATTGGACTTTTCCTAATGTGACCCTGAATATACAAAAATACAGATAAAATGCATCATTTTTTGCAGCTGTAACACATTTTTTTTGTGTGAAAAAGTCCAAATACATGTTGCTGTACTCTTTATATTCAATAAAATGTTCTCCTTGATCATAAAATACATTTAAATATGATTTAAATATCATTTTCCCCCATAAATAAATAAAATACACTCTTCATTTATGAATGTGAATTGTTGCAGAGCAGGTGTGTCAAACATGTGGCCCGTGGGCCAGAACTGGCCCGCCAAGGGGTCCAATCCGACGATGTCTTCCTTCCTTACTTCCTTCCTTCCATATTTGCGTCCTGTCTTCTTTTCCTACTTTCTTCCTTCTTTCCTTCTCTTTTTTCCATCCACCTGTCTTCTTTCTTCCCTTCGTTCCATTTTTTCTTCCTGTCTTCTTTTCCTTCCTTGCTTCCTTAATTCCATCCTTCTTGACTTCTCTTCCTTCCTTCCTTCCTTCCTTCCTTCCTTCCTTCCTTCCATCTTTTTAATGATCCGGCCCACATCAGATCAAATTGGGCTGAATGTGGCCCTTGAATGAAAATGAGTTTAACACCTCTGCTGTACTAGAGAATATTATGAACTCTTTAACAACGGATTAAAGAGGCTTTTTTTATAAGATTACACAACAGTGATCACAGAATTTATGTTGTTTTTTTCCCCCCTCCATGCTTGTACAGATAATATAAGAACAAAGAAGAAGAACAAAGAAACTGGTTGTTATCCAAAAAATCTGATATGTGATGAATATCTTTCTCCTATGAGTACAAATCAGTTTGCTGGTAGGTCTGAGCAGCAGTTTACTCTCAAGGTCCCTGATGGCCACATAAAAGGCCTCCTCTTAGTCTTCCTTTAATAATACTGCCTCTGTTTAGTACAAAAAATACACTCATCTACAATAGCCCATATTGTGCAAACTGCCACTTGAACTCCAAGAAGAGGGCTTTATTCTTTTCTTTCTATCTTTTTTTTTTTTATAACTATATTTCTCTCTCCGACAAATCAGTGGAAGCGGCTGTGATCGGAGCTGCAGGCCCTCTAAATGAAAGACAAGCGTCTGCAGCAATCACTTGGACATCTGCCGCTGCTTTGAGGCGAGTCATTGTCTGCTCGTTTTCCTCCGTCCACTCCAGACGATCGCCACGGGCTACGAGTTGGCCTCAGCTGTCAGAGATGCGCTCTCGTCGTACAAGGAGGGAACTGTTCGGCAAAAAGGGAAGGGAGGGAGGGAGGGATGGGGAAGGGAGGGAGGGGGGGTCTGCTCCGTGGAAATCGATGAAGAATGGGAAGAGGAGGGAGAGGGGAGGTGGGATGTCTGTTGGCGGTGGGTCGGATAGAGAGACCACCACGGGCTTGGAGAGAAGGAAAGGAGGAAAGGAGTAAGGAGGGAGGGAGGAAGGAAGGAAAGGAGTAAGGAAGGAAAGGAGGAAGGAAGGAAAGGCGAAAGGAAGGAAGGAAAGGAGTAAGGAGGGAGGGAGGAAGGAAGGAAAGGCGAAAGGAAGGAAAGGAGTAAAGAGTTAGGGAGGAAGGAAAGAAGGAAGGAAGGAAGGAAGGAGGGAGGGAGGAAGGATGGAAGGAAGGAAGGAAGGAAGGAAGGAAAGGAGTAAGGAGGGAGGGGGGGTTAGTCTGTTGGCGGTGGGTGAGATAGAGAGACCACCATGGGCTTGGAGAAAAGGAAAGGAGGAAAGGAGTAAGGAGGAAGGGAAGAAGGAAGGAAAGGTGAAAGGAAGGAAGGAAAGGAGTAAGGAAGGGAGGAAGGAAAGAAGGAGGGAAGGAAGGAAGGAAAGGAGTAAGGAGGGAAGGAGGAAGGATGGAAGGACGTGAGGAAAGATATATAGAAGGAGGGGAAGAATGAAGGAAAAATTAAAGAAAGAGAGAGGAAAGAAAGAAGGAACTGTTCGGCAAAAAGGGAGGCAGGGGTGGGGAAGGGGGGGAACTGCTCCGTGGAAATCGATGAAGAATGGGAGGGAGGGGGAGGAGAGGGTTAGTCTGTTGGCGGTGGGTGAGATAGAGAGACCACCACGGGCTTGCCAGATGATGCTGCTGCTGCTGCTGCTGGAGGGATGATGAGAAAACAGACATCACTGGGAAAGAATGATTGCCTCTAATGGCGTGCATGCCTGTAGTACAATACAGTAGAGTCAGTGTGTAATGTTGCACCACGATGAGCGGGTTAAAGATAAGTAGGTTAAAGTTCACACATCATGCTTTATGTGTTTTAAAAAAAAATCTTATTTATAGGGCTGTCAAACGATTAATTTTTTTAATCGAGATTAATCGCAGAATTTCCATAGTTAATCGCGATTAATGGCGTTTTGAATTGCATGTTTAAAATCCTGTTATTTTCCATTTGAAGGCAGTTTTAAGCCCATAATGTAAAGCATTTCTTACCAGAGTGTCTTAACTGGGAATCAATCACGGCTCTGCTGCGACTCCCACACTCCAAAATGGTCCTTTGGTGGAGCTGAGGCTGGCTTGGCTGCACCTGGGTGTTTAGCGTGGAGGTGCTAACTCAAACTCCACGTACTCCGGTGGTAGTTAAACTCCGTTTGACACAGGTTGCATTTTACTTTTGACTTGTCAACTGAAGCGTCTGGAAGTGTTTTAAAGTTAAACAAGCCGTTCAAAAGTCCAGTAGCTCTCTTACTTTCCATCAGCGCGGTAGGTTTACTGCAGGAGGCCACTTCAAAGCATAGCGCTACAGCTAGAGGAGCCGTCTACGGGGGAGTAGAAGGGACAAAAAGGCTTGCAACATTAAAATGCGATTTAAAAAAATTAACGCGTTATGGATTGCACTAATCTGATCGTGATTAACATGTTAGCGCTGACAGCCCTAATTATTTATATCCTGTAAGTAATGCATGTCGGATGTTAAACGTGGGGTTAACATATGTAGAAATTAGCCCTGTAAGTTAAAAGTAAGTAAGGTGTCTGTTCAGTATGGTTGCTAGGGTCGTTGCTAAGGATCTATCTATCTATCTATCTATCTATCTATCTATCTATCTACCTACCTATCTACCTATCTCTCTCTCTCTCTCGATTGTTCCTTCCTTCCTTCCTTCCTTCCTCCCTCCTTCCTTTCCTTCCTTCTTCCTCCTTTCCTTCCTTCTTTCCTTCCTTCCCTCTATCGTCCCTCCTTTCCTTCCTTCTTCCTCCCTTCCTTCCTTGACTCTCTCTCTCTCTGTATCTATCTATCTATCTATCTATCTATCTATCTATCTATCTATCTATCTATCCATCCACCTCTCTCTCTCTCTCTCTCTCTCTCTCTCTCTCTCTCTCTCTCTCTCCTCTCTCTCTCTCTCTCTCTCTCTCTCTCTCCCTCTCTCTCTCTCTCTCTCTCTCTCTCTCTCTCTCTATCGATTGTTCCTTCCTTCCTCCCTCCTTTCCTTCCTTTCCTCCATCCTCCCTCCTTTCCTTCCTTCTTCCTTCCTCCCATCCTCCCTCCCTCCCTCCTTTCCTTCCTTCCTCTCTCCTTTGCTTCCTTCCTTCCTTCCTTCCTTCTTTCTTTTCCTCCCTTCCTCTCTCCCTCCTTGCATTCCTTCTTCCTCCCTTCCATCCTCCCTCCCTCCCTCCTTTCCTTCCTTCTTCCTCCCTCCCTCCTTTCCTTCCTTCTTCCTCCTTTCCTTCCTTCCTTCCTTGACTCGAGTACCACAGGAGGGTTAAGCAGGACTGAGGATTATGCATATGTCTCTCTCTCTCTCTCTCTCTCTCTCTCTCTCTCTCTCTCTCTCTCTCTCTGTCTCTCTCTCTCTCTCTCTCTTTCTCTCTCTCTCTCTCTCTCTCTCTCTCTATCTATCTATCTATCTATCTCTCTATCTCTCTATCTTAGACTTTTGCAAACCAATTTCAGGCACTAAAAACACTGTCAAGTTATGTTTTCACATGAAAGATA
Source organism: Scomber japonicus (assembly GCF_027409825.1). Lineage (NCBI taxonomy): Eukaryota > Metazoa > Chordata > Actinopteri > Scombriformes > Scombridae > Scomber > Scomber japonicus. The sequence continues at coordinate 31,311,594 of NC_070585.1, read as the reverse complement.
AAAATGTCAGTTTTTTGGTTACAGATTATCTTCATAAAATGTTTCTGGTCAAAATTGTTCCTCCGATTGCAGCGAACTGAGTTTATTCTGAAACACTTTCATATAAAAACCCCACTTTGTATTATTTTATATGTTTTTTTTATAAAAGGTTCGAGACGATACTTCTAACCTCAAGGTGAGCTCGGAGAAGTTTTCCTCCTCCTCTTCCATCAGATGAAAAAGAAAACTGCAAATATATATAATTCTGCTCAGAGAAGAGAACAAAAACCAACTGAAGGAAAAGAAAACAGGTTTTTTTTAGTGGAGAGAAAAAAACTTTTTTGTGTCTTCAACAAGGTTATTATTATAGTTTTGAAATGTTCTTTAGTTTTTATTTTTCTTTAGTTTTTTCAGTTTGCTTTTTTTTTAAATTTCAGTTTAGTTTTAGTGAGTTCAGATTTTGTAGTTTCAGTTTGGTTTTATTTTGAAGGAATTGACTAGTTTCAGTTTGGTTTTATTTTGAAGGAATTGACTAGTTTCAGTTTGGTTTTATTTGAAGAAATTGACTAGTTTTAGTTTAGTTTTTATTTTGAAGGAATTGACTAGTTTTAGTTTAGTTTTATTTTGAAGGAATTGACCAGTTTTATATCGGTTTTATTTTGAAGGAATTGACTAGTTTTAGTTTAGTTTTATTTTGAAGGAATTTGACTAGTTTTAGTTTGGTTTTATTTTGAAGGATACCAAATATGTTTTACCATCAAGTCCTTTTTATTTCATTCTTTAACCACGGGCTGCTGCAGGACAGGAAGGTCTTTATTTTAATTTCAGTTAACTAAATTATTTTTTAATTAATAAGTGAACGATAATAACCCTGATCGTCAAATGATTTATTCACTAAACAGGAAGAGAGCGGGTTCAACATTTTAAATAGATTTCATCCCCTGATAAAGAACCACAAGTCTCTTCCACTTTTTTTAGACTCACATTGTGATAATCATTTCACACGGTTGTATTTGGTGTTGACGGTTGCATTAATTAACGGCGTTTGTCGTCCACCCACGGCTGGGAATAGAACAGGAAGCCACTTCAGATCAACAGGCGGCATCCAGCAAGCGCCTACGTTCACTCCAACACTCATCCAACCATTGAAGCCAACATCACTGCCTGGTTAAAGACCCAACAGCCTGTTGAAATGTTACATTACATTTGTTTAGTGAAAACAAGTAGAGGAAGGAAGGAAGGAAGGAAGGAAGGAAGGAAGGAAGGAAGGAAGGAGGGAGGGAGGAAAGGAGGAAGGAAGGAAGGAAGGAAGGAATTTAGGAGGAGAAGGAAAGAAGGGAGTAAGGAGGGAGGGAGGAAAGGAGGAAGGCGGCATCCAGCAAGCGCCTACGTTCACTCCAACACTCATCCAACCATTGAAGCCAACATCAGTGCCTGGTTAAAGACCCAACAGCCTGTTGAAATGTTACATTAGGGAAGGAAGGAAGGAAGGAAGGAAGCCAACATCAGTGCCTGGTTAAAGACCCAACAGCCTGTTGAAATGTTACATTACATTTGTTTAGTGAAAACAAGTAGAGGGAGGAAGGAAGGAAGGAAGGAAGGAAGGAAGGAGAAAGGACATTACATTTGTTTAGTGAAAACAAGTAGAGGCTTGTTTGGGGTTAAATAGAAAGGATTTTATTTTGAAGCCAGAAATCGGGAGCAGATTCACTACTAAGGAAGGGAGTAAGGATGAAAAGAGGAAGGAAAGAAGAAAGGAAAGGAAGGAATTTAGGAGAGAAGGAAAGAAGGAACGAAAGAAGGGAGTAAGGAGGGAGGGAGGAAAGGAGGAAGGAAGGAAGGGAGGAAGGAAGGAGGAAGGAAGTAAGTAAGGAGGAAAAGAGGAAGGAAGTAAGGAGAGATGGAAGGAAGGGAGGAAGGAAGGAGGGAAGGAAAGAAGGGAGTAAGGAGGGAGGGAGGAAGGAAGGAAGGAAGGAAGGAGGAAAGGAGGAAGGAAGGAAGGAAGGGAGTAAGGACGAAAAGAGGAAGGAAGGGAGGAAGGAATTTAGGAGAGAAGGAAGGAAGGAAGGGAGAAGGGAGTACAGAAGGAGGGAGGACAGAAGGAAGGAAAGAAGGAACGAAAGAAGGGAGTAAGGAGGGAGGGAGGAAAGGAGGAAGGAAAGAAAGGAGGAAGGAAGGAAGGAAGGAAGGAAGGAAGGAAGGAAGCCAACATCAGTGCCTGGTTTAAAGATCCAACAGCCTGATGAAATGTTACATTACATTTGTTTAGTGAAAACAAGTAGAGGGAGGAAGGAAGGAAGGAAGGAAGGAAGGAAGGGAGTAAGGAGGGTGGGAAGAAAGGAGGAAGGAAGGAAGGAAGAGGAGTAAGGACGAAAAGAGGAAAGAAAGAAGGAAGGAAAGGAAGGAATTTAGGAGAGAAGGAAGGAAGGAAGGAAAGAAGAGAGTAAGGAGGGAGGGAGGAAAGGAAGGGAAGGAAGGGAAGGAAGGAAGGAAGGGAGTAAGGAGGGAGGGAGGAAAGGAGGAAGGAAGGAAGGAAGGAAGGAAGGAAGGAAGGAAAGAAGGAGGAAAGGAGTAAGGAAGGAAGGAAGGAAGGAAGGAGGAAGGAAGGAAGGGAGTAAGGAGGGAGGGAGGAAAGGAGGAAGGAAGGAAGGAAGGAAGGAAGGAAGGAAAGGAAAGAAGGAGGAAAGGAGTAAGGAAGGAAGGAAGGAAGGAAGGAGGAAGGACGAAAAGAGGAAGGAAAGAAGGAAGGAAGGAATGAAGGAAGGAAATGAAGGAATTTAGGAGAGAAGGAAGGAGGAAGGAAGGAAGGAAGGAAGGAAGGAAAGGAGGAAGGAAAGAGGAAGGAAGGAAGGAAGGAAGGAGGAAGTTAGTCGTCCACCCACGGCTGGGAATAGAACAGGAAGCCACTTCAGATCAACAGGCGGCATCCAGCAAGCGCCTACGTTCACTCCAACACTCATCCAACCATCGAAGCCAACATCACTGCCTGGTTAAAGACCCAACAGCCTGTTGAAATGTTACATTACATTTGTTTAGTGAAAACAAGTAGAGGGAGGAAGGAAGGAAGGAAGGAAGGAAGGAGGAAGGACATTACATTTGTTTAGTGAAAACAAGTAGAGGGAGGAAGGGAGGGGAAGGAAGGAAGGAAGGAAGGAAGGAAGGAGAGAAGGAAGGAAGGGATCAAGGGAGGAAGGAAGGAAGGAAGGAAGGAAGGAAGGAGGAAGGGAGTAAGGAGGGAGGGAAAGAGGAAGGAAGGAAGGAAGGGAGTAAGGAGGGAGGGAGGAAAGGAGGAAGAAAGGAAGGAAGGAAGGAAGGAAGGGAGTAAGGACGAAAAGAGGAAGGAAAGAAGGAAGGAAAGAAGTAAGGAAAGGAAGGAATTTAGGAGAGAAGGAAGGAAGGAAGGAAAGAAAGAAGGGAGTAAGGAGGGAGGGAGGAAGGAAAGGAAGGAATTTAGGAGAGAAGGAAGGAAGGAGGAAGGACGAAAAAGAGGAAGGAAAGAAGGAAGGAAGGAATGAAGGAAGGAAATGAAGGAATTTAGGAGAGAAGGAAGGAAGGGAGGAAGGAAGAAAGGGAGTAAGGATGAAAAGAGGAAGGAAGTAAGTAGAGAAGGAAGGAAAGAAGGAAGGAAGGAAATGAAGGAATTTAGGAGAGAAGGAAGGAAGGAAGTGAGAAAGGAAGGAGGGAGGAAGGAAGGAAGGAAGGAAGGAAGGATGGAAAGAGGAAGGTTGTCGTCCACCCACGGCTGGGAATAGAACAGGAAGCCACTTCAGATCAACAGGCGGCATCCAGCAAGCGCCTACGTTCACTCCAACACTCATCCAACCATCGAAGCCAACATCACTGCCTGGTTAAAGACCCAACAGCCTGTTGAAATGTTACATTACATTTGTTTAGTGAAAACAAGTAGAGGGAGGAAGGAAGGAAGGAAGGAAGGAAGGAGGAAGGACATTACATTTGTTTAGTGAAAACAAGTAGAGGGAGGAAGGGAGGAAGGAAGGAAGGAAGGAAGGAAGGAAGGAGAGAAGGAAGGAAGGGATCAAGGGAGGAAGGAAGGAAGGAAGGAAGGAAGGAAGGAGGAAGGGAGTAAGGAGGGAAGGAAGGAAGGAAGGAAGGAAGGAAGGAAGGAAGGAAGGAAGGAAGGAAGGAATGAAGGAATTTAGGAGAGAAGGAAGGAAGGGAGGAAGGAAGAAAGGGAGTAAGGATGAAAAGAGGAAGGAAGTAAGGAGAGAAGGAAGGAAGGAAGGAAGGAAAGGAGGAAGGATGGAAGGAGGAAGGTTGTCGTCCACCCACGGCTGGGAATAGAACAGGAAGCCACTTCAGATCAACAGGCGGCATCCAGCAAGCGCCTACGTTCACTCCAACACTCATCCAACCATCGAAGCCAACATCACTGCCTGGTTAAAGACCCAACAGCCTGTTGAAATGTTACATTGCATTTGTTTAGTGAAAACAAGTAGAAGGAAGGAAGGAAGGAAGGAAGGAAGGAAGGAAGGAAGGAAGGAGGAAGGACATTACATTTGTTTAGTGAAAACAAGTAGAGGGAGGAAGGAAGGAAGGGAGGGAGGAAGGAAGGAAGGAAGGAAGGAAGGAAGGAAGGAAGGAAGGAAGGAAGGAAGGAGGAAGGACATTACATTTGTTTAGTGAAAACAAGTAGAGGGAGGAAGGAAGGAAGGGAGGAAGGAAGGAAGGAAGGAAGGAAGGAAGGAAGGAAGGAAGGAAGGAAGGAAGGAAGGAAGGAAGGAAGGAAGGACATTACATTTGTTTAGTGAAAACAAGTAGAGGGAGGAAGGAAGGAAGGAAGGAAGGAAGGAAGGAAGGAAGGAAGGAAGGAAAGTAGAGGCTTGTTTGGGGTTAAATAGAAAGGATTTAATTTAGAAGCCAGAATCAGTATCAGGAGCAGATTCACTACATTGATCCTGAAGGAAGAGGAAGGAAGTAAGGAGAGAAGGAAGGAAGGAAGGAAGGAAGGAAGGGAGTAAGGAAGGGAGTAAGGACGAAAAGAGGAAGGAAAGAAGGAAAAGAGGAAGGAAAGAAGGAAGGGTCCAACAGGAGGGTTAAATACATTCATATCTTCCTAATTTAAAAGTCGTGTGCAATCTCCTTCCTTCCTTCCTTCCTTCCTTCCTTCCTTCCTTCCTTCCTTCTCTCCTTACTTCCTCCTTCCTTCCTTCCCTCCTCCTTCCTTCCTTCCTTCCTTCCTTCCTTCCTTCCTTCCTTCCTTCCTTCCTTCCTTCCTCCCTTCTTTCCATCCTTCCTTCCTTCTCTCCTAAATTCCTTCCTTTCCTTCCTTCTTTCCATCCTCTTTCCTCCCTTCTTCCCTCCTTCCTTCCTTCCTTCCTTCCTCTTTTCCTCCTTACTTCTTTCCTTCCTTCCTCCTGTCCTTCCTCCTTTCCTTCCTTCTGTCCTTCCTCCTGTCCTTCCTCCTGTCCTTCCTCCTGTCCTTCCTCCTGTATTTCCTCCTGTCCTTCCTTCTGTCCTTCCTCTTGTCCTTCCTCCTGTCCTTCCTTCTTTCCTTCCTCTTTTCATCCTCACTCCCTTCCTTCCTCCTTCCTCCTTACTTCTTTCCTTCCTTCTCCTGTCCTTCCTCCTTTCCTTCCTTCCTCCTTTCCTTCCTTCTGTCCTTCCTCCTGTCCTTCCTCCTGTCCTTCCTCCTGTCCTTCCTCCTGTCCTTCCTTTATTGCTTCATTTTTATTTATTTTTCTGCATCCTCACTGTTCTGGAAAATGTTTCATATTCAATTAACAAAAAACCAAAAAGAAGCTCCTTAAAGTCATAACATCATTTTCTTTAGATTAACTGCGTGACGTCGGCGTCCTGTGGCTGATGACATCACACCTCGTCCTGTCGGAGGGATGCAAATGTTCACACGATGCCTTCACTGACTCTCTCGCACTGCGGGTGAAAACTAATGAAAGCCTCGCTGAGTGGATGGGGGCACAAATTTACTTCCTGTGATGTTCGGCTCGCCGCCCGCTGCCAGGAGGGCACTCTGGGAGTTCCTATCTTCCTTCCTTCCTCCTTCTGTTCTTCCTTCCTTCCTTCCTGCCTTCCTTCCTTCCTTCATCCCTTCTCTCCTTCCTTCCTTCCTCTTTTCCTCCTTACTTCTTTCCTTCCTTCCTCCTGTCCTTCCTTCTGTCCTTCCTTCTGTCCTTCCTCTTGTCCTTCCTCCTGTCCTTCCGTCTTTCCTTCCTCTTTTCATCCTCACTCCCTTCCTTCCTTCCTTCCTTCTCTCCTAAATTCCTTCCTTTCCTTCCTTCTTTCCTTCCTCTTTCCTCCCTTCTTCCCTCCTTCCTTCCTTCCTTCCTTCCTCTTTTCCTCCTTACTTCTTTCCTTCCTTCTCCTGTCCTTCCTCCTGTCCTTCCTTCTGTCCTTCCTCCTGTCCTTCCTCCTGTCCTTCCTCCTTCCTTCTCCTGTCCTTCCTCCTGTCCTTCCTCCTGTCCTTCCTCCTGTCCTTCCTCCTGTCCTTCCTTCTGTCCTTCCTTTATTGCTTCATTTTTATTTATTTTTCTGCATCCTCACTGTTCTGGAAAATGTTTCATATTCAATTAACAAAAAAAACAAAAAGAAGCTCCTTAAAGTCGTAACATCATTTTCTTTAGATTAACTGCGTGACGTCGGCGTCCTGTGGCTGATGACATCACACCTCGTCCTGTCGGAGGGATGCAAATGTTCACACGATGCCTTCACTGACTCTCTCGCACTGCGGGTGAAAACTAATGAAAGCCTCGCTGAGTGGATGGGGGCACAAATTTACTTCCTGTGATGTTCGGCTCGCCGCCCGCTGCCAGGAGGGCACTCTGGGAGTTCTTAAATTCCTTTCCTATCTTCCTTCCTTCCTCCTTCTGTTCTTCCTTCCTTCCTTCCTTCCTTCCTTCCCTTCCTTCCTTCCTTCCTTCCTCCCTTCTCTCCTTCCTTCCTTCCTCTTTTCCTCCTTACTTCTTTCCTTCCTTCCTCCTGTCCTTCCTTCTGTCCTTCCTCTTGTCCTTCCTCCTGTCCTTCCGTCTTTCCTCCCTCTTTTCATCCTCACTCCCTTCCTTCCTTCCTTCCTTCCTCCTTACTCCCTTCTTTCCATCCTTCCTTCCTTCTCTCCTAAATTCCTTCCTTTCCTTCCTTCTTTCCATCCTCTTTCCTCCCTTCTTCCCTCCTTCCTTCCTTCCTTCCTCTTTTCCTCCTTACTTCTTTCCTTCCTTCCTCCTGTCCTTCCTCCTTTCCTTCCTTCTTCCTGTCCTTCCTCCTTTCCTTCCTTCTGTCCTTCCTCCTGTCCTTCCTCCTGTCCTTCCTCCTGTATTTCCTCCTGTCCTTCCTCCTGTCCTTCCTTCCTCCTGTCCTTCCTCCTTCCTTCCTCCTGTCCTTCCTCCTTTCCTTCCTTCCTCCTGTCCTTCCTCCTTTCCTTCCTTCTGTCCTTCCTTCTGTCCTTCCTCCTGTCCTTCCTTCTGTCCTTCCTTTATTGCTTCATTTTTATTTATTTTTCTGCATCCTCGCTGTTCTGGAAAATGTTTCATATTCAATTAACAAAAAACAAAAAGAAGCTTCTTAAAGTCGTAACATCATTTTCTTTAGATTAACTGCGTGACGTCGGCGTCCTGTGGCTGATGACATCACACCTCGTCCTGTCGGAGAGATGCAAATGTTCACACGATGCCTTCACTGACTCTCTCGCACTGCGGGTGAAAACTAATGAAAGCCTCGCTGAGTGGATGGGGGCACAAATTTACTTCCTGTGATGTTCGGCTCGCCGCCCGCTGCCGCCGGCTGCTGCTGCTGCTGCTGCTGATGGAGATGATGTTGGTGATGATGATGATGGTGGTGATGATGATGATGATGATGATGATGTAGCAGAAGGCCTGCAGGAGTTTATGATCCGTGCAAATGGAGGAATCTGCATATTGTTGCATATGAGTTTGCCTAATGGACGCCTACACACTGAGGTGATGACAATAATAGAACATGGAGAGAAACTGCTAACTGATGTACACACACACACACACACACACACACACACACACACACACACACGCACACACACACACACACACACGCACACACACACACACACACACGCACACACACACACACACACACGCACACACACACACACGCACACATACCACACACACATACACATATATATACACACACACATATAATCATCATTCCTGCTTAACCCTCCTGTGGTCCTAGAGTCAAGGAAGGGAGGGAGGAAGAAGGAAGGAAAGGAGGAAGGGAGGGAGGAAGAAGGAAGGAAGGAAAGGAGGAAGAAGGAAAGGAGGAAGGAAGGAAGGAAGGAATGGAGGGAGGAAGGAAGGAAGGAAGGAAGGAAGGAAGGAAGGAAGGAAGGAATGAAGGAAAGGAAGAAGAAGGATGGAAAGGAGGGAGGAAGGAAGGAAAGGAAGGAAGAAGGAAGGAAATGAGGGAGAAAGGAAGGACGGAAGGAAAGGAAGGACGGAGGAAAGAAGGGTGGGAAGAAACAAGGCAGGAAGATGGAAGGAAATGAGGGAGAAAGGAAGGAAAGAAGGACAGAGAAAAGAAGGAAGGGAGGAAGGAAGAAGGAAGGAAAGGAGGGGAGGAAGGAAGGGAGGAAGAAGGAAGGAAAGGAGGGAGAAAGGAAGGACGGAAGGGAGGAAGAAGGAAGAAGGAAGGAAAGGAGGAAGGAAGGGAGGAAGAAGTAAGGAAAGGAGGGAGAAAGGAAGGACTAAAGGGAGGAAGGAAAGGAAGGATGGAGGAAAGAAGGGAGGGAAGAAACAAGGAAGGAGGGAGGGAGAGAGGAGGAAAAGAGGAAGGGAGAAAGTAAGGAAAGAAGGACAGAGGAAAGAATATATAAAGATGTGTATCAGCTGCATCTAATTTCCTATTTTATATATTTGCTCCTCAGAGATCCTCCGTCGCTCCTCGGAGCAGAAATCAGTCCTTCAAGACGAGACCGAGAGGCAAGGAAAGCTCAAATAAGACACTTGAGATGCGCCCAAGGACACGAGGATGAAAGGAAGGAGGAGAGGAAGACAGGAAGAGGAAGAGGAGGAGGAGGAGTAGAGAAAAGAAGGAGTAAGACTTTCAACATTTGACACTTTCCAATCCGTCTTGAGTTTGACCTTTGACCTTTGACCTCGCCTTGCCGGTACGCTGCAGGGTTCAGCTCTGCTCTGTGAGTCACCTGTTCCTCCACACACACACACACACACACACACACACACACACACACACACACACACACACACACACACACACACACACACACACACACACACACACACACACACACACACACCCCAAAACTACATCATGTTTGTTTTAAGTCATTTATGATCTGTGTTTAACCTTCGTATCGTCCTCCTGTCTGTTTTGACTCTTCCTTCCTTCCTCCTTTCCTTCCTTCTTCCTCCTTCCTTCCTTTCTTCCTCCTTTCCTTCCTTCTTCCCCCCTTCCTTCCTTCTTCCTCCTTCCTTCCTTTCTTCCTCCTTTCCTTCCTTCTTCCCCCCTTCCTTCCTTTCTTCCTCCCTTCCTTCCTTCTCCCTTCCTTCCTTCTTCCTCCCTTCTTTTCTCCGTTCCTTCCTTCCTTCCTTCCTTCCTTCTTCCTCCCTCCCTTCCTCCCTGTCTTCCTCCCTTTCTTCCTCCCTTTCTTCCTTCTTCCTCCTTTCTGGACGTCTGCCAGATATTAAAATCCTCTGCAGCAGCGATGAGGAAGAAGGAAATTAGCCTGCATGTTTATTTGTCTGTTAAAGTGAAAGTTACAGAAATAATTTCAGAATAAAAGTTGGATGTAGTTTGAATTATTTTTTACATAAAGCATGAATGAATTTAAATGTTTTATCTTTTGATTGTATCTCTAATGTCTGTTATGTTTATTATAACTACCCTTAAAGCCTCTGACCCATTTTCTTATTGGTTTGGATCTGGGAAGTGGCTCATTAAGAGAGACGACCAACACCTGAATTAGTGTGAATCACTTTGATTGACAGGTGACACTTGGTAGGGGGCGGGGCTTTTCTTATTGGTTGGTTTGGATCTGGGAAGTAGCTCATCAGGAGAAATGACCAACAGCTGAATTAGTGTGAATGACTTTGATTGACAGGTGACACCTGAATTAGTGTGAATGCTCCTTTATAGATAGATATCTGAGCATTAAGACTCTCTCTCCTCCTCTGTTTTGACTGTTCCTTCCTTCCTTCCTCTGTCCTTCTTACCTTCCTTTCTCCCTCCCTCCCTCCCTCCTCCCTTCTTTCCTCTGTCCTTCTTACCTTCCTTTCTCCCTCCCTCCCTTCTTTCCTTCCTTCCTTCCTCCCTCCTTTCTTTCCTTCCTTCCTCCTTTCCTTCCTTCCTTCCTCCCTCCTTTCCTTCCTTCCTCCCTCCTTTCCTTCCTTCTTCATCCCTTTGAGGCAAGTAAAATAATAAAATCAACTTATATAAAAGATGTTTTATAATCATGTATGAAAATCTGAGTATTAGGAAACAAATAAAAGTGAAGCTTGTGTCTGAGCTGTTTGCTGGGCAGCAGACAGCAGTCATGGTTTCCAGTCAACAGCTAATCCACTAACTATAAAGGTCTGTGTCCTTCCTCCCTCCTTTCCTTCCTTCCTTTCTTCCCTCCCTTCTTTCCTCTGTCCTTCTTTCTGTCCTTCCTCCCTTCCTTCCTCCTCCCTCCCTTCCTTCGTGATGTTTATAATCATGTATGAAAATCTGAGTATTAGGAAACAAATAAAAGTCAAGCTTGTGTCTGAGCTGTTTGCTGGGCAGCAGACAGCAGTCATGGTTTCCAGTCAACAGCTAATCCACTAACTATAAAGGTCTGTGTCCTTCCTCCCTCCTTTCCTTCCTTCCTTTCTTCCCTCCCTTCTTTCCTCTGTCCTTCTTTCTGTCCTTCCTCCCTCCCTCCCTCCTACCTTCCTTCCTCCATCCTCCCTTCCTAATTTCCTTTCCTCTCTTCCTTCCTCCCTCCTTTCCTCCATCCCTCCCTCCCTCCCTCCTTCCTACCTTCCTTCCTTCTTCCCTCCCTCCCTCCTTCTCTCTTTCTTCCCTCCCTTCTTACCTCTCTCCTTCTTTCTTTCCTTCCTCTTTTCCTTTCTCCATCCCTCCCTCCCTCCCTCCCACCTTCCTTCCTTCCTTCTTTCCTTCGTTCTCCCTTCCTAATTTCCATTCCTCCGTTCTCCCTTCCTAATTTCCTTTCCTCCGTCCTCCCTTCCTTTCCTCTCGTCCTTCCTCCCTCCTTCCTCCCTTCCTTTCTTCCTCCCTATTTTCCTCCCTTTCTCCTTTCCTTCCTCCCTTCCTTCCTTCTCCCTCCCTTCCTTCGTCCTCCCTAAAAGATGTTTATAATCATGTATGAAAATCTGAGTATTAGGAAACAAATAAAAGTCAAGCTTGTGGTGTCTGAGCTGTTTGCTGGGCAGCAGACAGCAGTCATGGTTTCCAGTCAACAGCTAATCCACTAACTATAAAGGTCTGTGTAACCTCTCTAACACAATTTCACAAAAGACTGCTCTGTTTGTTCCGCTCGCAGAAATAAAGCTAATTACAAAAACCCGCCCAAACGTCTTGACCTTTCCCTCTGGGTAATTACAGCTTCTCATTTTCTTTTCTTTTTTTTTTCTTCTTCTTTTATTTTGCTCTCCCCTTCTCTTTTTCTTTCCCTGGTGTTTTTGCCTTCAGCGCAGCCGCTCTCCTCCTCCATCAGCTGGACAGTCGGATGAGTAGAAACACACACACACACACACACACACACACACACACACACACACACACACACACACACACACACACACACACACACACACACAGAATAGATCTTGAGTTTAATTTCAGCCTCACCTGAATGCAAACACAGCCCCGTCTGCAGGTTTTTCTCTGTGCATATTTATTCTGAGAAGGTCACACACAGTTTGGTTATGAAGCAGAGTGAAACTGGCCTTGTGACCCAGTTGTATATATATTGTACAGTAGCTCTGTGGTTTGAGTCTGCAGTATCCTCAGTGGAGAAAAGCTTTAAAATGAAGATGAAAACACCAGCATGCAGTCTATAATTAACACATTTACTGTGTGTTAAACCCAAAATGCAATGCACAGAATTTAATCCAATTTAATACACAAGATAAATATGAGGAGATAAATAATAACTTCCTTCCTTCCTTCCTTCCTCACTTCCTTCCTTCTCTCCTTCCTTCCCTCCTTCTTTCCTCCCTTCCTTCGTTAATTCCACCACAGGAGCCTGAAGAGCAGTAGCCCGTATCTGTTGGGCATGAATACTCCAGCCTGGGTCAGTAAGTCGGTGGCTACTTCCATAAAAGCAGAAACAGGAAGACACTTTTAGGACACTATAATCCCAAAACTAGAACACAAAATAAGACTTTAGTGTACTCACCATATAGTTTAATGTCTATTTGTGATATTTCTATACTTTCCTGGCTGCATTCAGGAGATTGACACACATTTTCAGCTCTGCATTTGACACATTTCTCTTATTTCTCAATCTAAAAGAACCCTCCTGTTGTCCTCAGGTCAAGGGAGGAAGGAGGAAAAGAGGAAGGAAGTAAGGAGAGAAAGAAGCAAGGAAGGAAAGGAGTAAGGAGGGAGGTAGGGAAGGAGTAAGGAGGGAGGTAGGAAGGAAAGGAGGAAAAAGAAAGGTAGGGAGGAGAGAAGGAAGGAAAGGAGTAAGGAGGAAAAAGGAAGGAAGGGAGGAGAGAAGGAAGGAAAGCAGTAAGGAGGAAAAAGGAAGGAAGGGAGGAGAGAAGGAAGTATCAAAAATGCTTAATTGTATTTTTTTACTGTAAAGAAAATGTGATTTCAGCTATTTTGTGGACCGATATTTGAGTTGCAATACTTCAGTTTTCTCAGCCGTCATTTTCCATCGCCAGCCATCTCGCAAAGTCGAAGCAGACTCACAAAAATCAATTTGGCCAAAGTCAGTATCTTTCTTTTCTTTTCTTTTTTTTTCATCTGACTGCGTCTGAACAAAGTGCCGAGTGTTTGAAAGCTCTGCGGCGGGTCATCGAGGTTGATTGAGCCGTAGTAACAACATACCTGCTGCCTCTTTCACACATGCTCCATCATGACTATCACCAAACACTGGCAGGAAAGAGGTGCTGCTCTTCACCTGCTGATGCACTGTGTGTGTGTGTGAGTGTGTGTGTGTGTGTGTGTGTGTGTGTGTGTGTGTGACGTGTAGGAGACAGGTTGTGGCTTGATGATTGGACTGCAGACTATAATAGACTAGTTCAGTATGAGTTCTTTGTGTCGTCCTTCCGGGTCAAATTGACCCCGACTGTTTTGACTGTTCCTTCCTTCCGCCTGTCCTTCCTCCCTCCTCCCTTCCTTCTTTCTTTCCCTCCTTCCGCCTGTCTTTCCTCCCTCCTCCCTTCCTTCTTTCCTTCCCTCCCTCCTTCCTTACTTTCTTTCCTTCCATCCTTTCTTCCTTCTTTCCTCTCTCTCTCCTTCTCTCTTTCTTTCCTCCCCCCTTCCTTCTTTCCTCTGTCCTTCTTTCCTTCCTTCCTTCCGCCTGTCTTTCCTTCCTTCCTTCCACCTGTCTTTCCTCCCTCCTCCCTTACTTTCTTTCCTTCCATCCTTTCTTCCTTCTTTCCTCCCTCTCTCCTTCTCTCTTTCTTCCCTCCCCCTTCCTTCTTTCCTTCCATCCTCCCTTCCTCTTTTCCTTTCTCCTTCCCTTCTACCTTCCTTCCTTTCTTCTTTCTCTGTCCTCTGTCCTTTCCTTCCTCCCCTCCTTCTTTCCTTTCCTCCCTTCCTTCCTCACTCCTTCCTCCCTTCCTTCCACCCTCCCTCCCTCCTTCCTTCTTTCCTTCCTTTCTTCCTTCCTCCCTTCCATCCATCCTTCCTTTTTCCTAGCTTCCATCATTCTTTCCTCCCTTCCTTCCTTCTTTCTCCCTTTCATTTCCTCCCTCTTTTCCTTCTTTCTTCCTCCCTTCCATCCTTCCTTCCTCCTTTCCTTCTTTCTTCCTCCTTTCCATCCTTCCTTCCTCCTTTCCTTCCTTCTTCCTTCCTTTCCTTCCTTCTTCCTCCCTCTCATCCTTGCTTCTTCCTTTCCTTCCTTCTTCCTCCCTTCCTTCCTTCCTTGACTCGAGGACAACAGGAGGGTTAAAGGTGCAATCAGTTTGTCTGATATCTTACAAACTGATGGAGGAAAACCTAGGACCTAACCTGAACTACCAAACGCTGCCTGCTAATACTTTGTGTGATGTCAGAGGCAGCTGCTTTAAAACATAAAACATAAAACATAAAAAATATGAAATAACCTCAACTACCAAATGTCACTCGCTACTGCTTTCGGCTGCTAGTTAAGGCAACTGCGACATTGCCGAAGGCGGCTGCATCGTCACCTGAGGCAGGAATGCACCACATGGGTTAGGACATGAATAAAACATGCACACACACACATGTATATATATATGTACGTACATGTGGAAATTCATACATCCATTTATTCATCCAAGGGAATAAGAATAGAACAGCCGAGCACAACCTGAACTACCAAATGCTTTATGTGCTGCATGTCTGAGGCAGCCGCCGCGTTGTCATCTGAGCTGCTGCAGGTTGTTAACTGGGAGCGCCACATCCACGACTGACTTATGCTAAACAACTGGAGACGCATAGATAACGAGCATGATGGGTAAAAATGAAACTATAAAAGGGTAAAGAGAAACTATGGAAAGCAATGCATGTGTTTTAACCTTCCTGTTGTCCTCAGGTCAAGGGAGGAAAGGAGTAAGGAGGAAAAGAGGAAGGAAGTAAGGAGGAAAAAGGAAGGAAGGAAGGAAGGAAGGAAAGAAGTAAGGAGGGAGGGAGGAAAGGAGTAAGGAGGGAGGGGGGGTAATAGGGGAGGGAGGGAGGAAAAGAGGAAGGAAGTAAGGAGTGAAGGAAGGAAAGGAGGAAGGAGGAAAAAGGAGTAGGGAGGGAGGGAGGGAGGGAGGAAAGTAGTAAGGAGGGAGAGAGGGAGGAAAAGAGGAATGAAGTAAGGAGTGAAGGAAGGAAAGGAGTAAGGAGGAAAAGAGGAAGGAAGTAAGGAGTGAAGGAAGGAAAGGAGTAAGGAGGAAAAAGGAAGGAAGTAAGGAGGAAAAATGAAGGAAGTAAGGAAAGAAGGAAGGAAGGAAAGGAGTAAGGAGGAAAAAGGAAGGAAGGGAGGAAGGAAGAAGGAAGGAAGGAAGGAAAGGAGTAGGGAGGGAGGGAGGAAAGTAGTAAGGTGGGAGAGAGGGAGGAAAAGAGGAAGGAAGTAAGGAGAGAAGGAAGGAGGAAAAAGGAAGGAAGTAAGGAGGAAAAAGGAAGGAAGGATGGAAAGAAGGAAGGAAGGAAAGGAGTAAGGAGGAAAAGAAGGAAAGGAGGAAGGAAGAAGGAAGGAAGGAAGGAAGGGAGGAAGGAGGGAGGAAGGAAAGTAGTAAGGAAGGAGAGAGGGAGGAAAAGAGGAAGGAAGTAAGGAAAGGAGGAAAAAGGAAGGAAAGGAGTAAGGAGGGAGGAAGGAAGGAGGAAAAAGGAAGGAAAGGAGTAAGGAGGAAGGAAGGAAGGAAAGGAGTAGGGAGGGAGGGAGGAAAAAAGGAAGTAAGGAGGAATGCTAACTACCAAATGCTTTATGTGCTGTCTGAGGCAGCCGCCGCGTTGTTATCTGAGCTGCTGCAGGTTGTTAACTGGGAGCGCCACATCCATGACTGACTTATGCTAAACAACTGTCGACGCATAGATAACAAGCATGATGGGTAAAAATGAGAGAGAGAGAGAGAGAGAGAGAGAGAGAGAGAGAGAAAGTCATAAGAGTACCGAATCTGAACTTCCAACCTTTATTTTCCTTCTGCAACAGTCTGCAATAAGGAAAGAGAAACTATGGAAAACAATGTATGTGTTTTAACCCTCCTGTTGTCCTCAGGTCAAGGGAGGAAAGGAGTAAGGAGGGAGGGAGGGAGGAAAAGAGGAAGGAGAGAAGGAAGGAAAGGAGTAAGGAGGAAAAAGGAAGGAAGTAGGGAGAGAAGGAAGGAAGGAAAGGAGTAAGGAGGGAGGGAGGAAAGTAGTAATGAGGGAGAGAGGGAGGGAGGAAAAGAGTAAGGAGGGAGGGAGGGAGGAAAAGAGGAAGGAAGTAAGGAGAGAAGGAAGGAAAGGAGGAAGGAGGAAAAAGGAAGGAAAGGAGTAAGGAGGGAGGATGAGGAAGGAAGGAGTAGGGAGGGAGGGAAGAAAAGAGGAAGGAAGTAAGGAGAGAAGGAAGGAAAGGAGGAAAAAGGAAGAAAAGAAGGAGAGAAGGAAGGAAAGAAAATAGTATGGAAGGAGGAGGGAGCAAAGAAAGAGAGAAGGAGGGGAAGAATGAAGGAAAAAATAAAGAAAAAGAGTGTTGGTCCACTTTAAAACTTTACAGTGCTCTAACTATTAAATGATTTGTTAGTGTTGCTGTTACAGAGTCACAATACATCAAATACATGATGTCATAGTTTCCATAACAGCATTCAGACATCGTTGTTCACAGCTTCAGACTCGTCGTCGTGGTAATTGAGCTGTCTCACTACACTTGTCTTGCTTTGGGTTTCTGCTTGGCTTGCACTTCCTGTTTAACATGAGGATGATGATGCTGCAGCTGATGATGAAGAGGACAACAACACGGCTCAAGACTATTCTTCCATTCTCCCTTATCCCTCCTGCCGTCCTCCTGGGTCAAATTGACCCCGTCCTTTTTCTTTATTTTTTCTTTTGTTCTTCCCCTCCCCTCTTTCTTTGCTACCTTCCTCCTTCCGTACTCCTTTCCTTCCTTCCTTCCTTCCTTCCTTCCTCCCTCCTTACTCCTTTCCTTCCTTTTTCCTCCTTACTCCTTTCTTCCTTCTCTCCTTACTTCCTTCATACTCCTTTCCTTCCTCCCTTCATTCCTTCTCTCCTTCCTTCCTCCCTCCCTCCCTCCTTACTCCTTTCCTTTCTTCCTTCTCTCCTTACTTCCTTCCTCTTTTCCTCCCTCCTTCCCTCATTATTACTTTCCTCCGTCCCTCCCTCCCTTCCTTCTCTCCTTACTTCCTTCCTTTTTCCTCCTTACTCCTTTCCTTCCTTCTCTCCTTACTTCCTTCCTCTTTTCCTCCCTCTCTCCCTCCTTACTTCTTTCCTCTCTCCTTCTCTCCTTCCTTCCTTCCTTCCTTCTCTCCTTACTTCCTTCCTCTTTTCCTCCTTACTCCTTTCCTCCCTCCCCCCTTCCTCCCTTGACCTGAGGACAACAGGAGGGTTAAAGGACATTGCGTATGTGGCTTTTCTAGATAATAGGCTATCTATGCAGAACCAATGGTAAAGGTGAGGCGTTAAATACTGCAGCAGGTGAAAGAGGAAAGAGCAAGAACCCGAAGAAAGGAGATATCCAGTCACCTGTAATGTAGCATGAGCAGCACATGAACGATTTCACACACAATAGCTTGTCTGCCTGTCTGCATAACGACTTTCCACATGTAATGCTTTGAGCGCTGACAAGCTATCAGAAGCAATTATGATATTAAGTTGGTTATTTTCGTTCACCCATTGTCTGATTGTGTAATATTCTCTTTGCTACCTACCTTAAAATGACGGACACATAATGTAACACATGCACACCCAGTATTAATACTTACTTACTTATGCTTGTGAGCCTTAGCCTGTGTCTCTTTCTCTGCTCCCAAACGCTGAAGCCCCGCCCCCTACCAAGTGTCACCTGTCAATCAAAGTCACCACCTCTACCAGAAACATGGACGCTACGTCTGAGAGCTTTCTGCTGCTAACTCAGCTGCTAGCTCGGCTGCTAACTCAGCTGCTAGCTCGGCGGCTAACTCAGCTAACTGGCTAACTGTAGCCTGTAGTAGTAGTAGTGTGTGCTGAATGTATTTATACCTCTACATTATCCCTCCTTTCCTTCCTTTTTCCTCCCTTCCTTCCTTCCTTCCTTCTTCCTCCCTCCTTCCTTCTTCCTACCTCCTCCTCAGCAGACTTTTGGAGCATGCAGTATTTCATTGTTCTGGATTGTTCCAATAATAATACATATACAACATACATTTATTTGCATAAAGAAAGCTTATGTGTCCTCCTGTTGTTAAGAATGTGAGTATTAAAAACTTGAAAAATATCCTTTTAAAGTACATTTAGAACAAATAAATAAATGTGTAATTAATTTTTGTCTTAGTAATTGTGTTTTTCAGTGTTTATTACTTTATTTTATGTGCCGTCAGGTGAAGTGTGTTCAGTTCAATCAAAGGAGTAGAGCTCAGTAGAGTTCAGAGTTTAGTATTGTGCTTTTAACCCTCATGTCGTCCTCCCGGGTCAAATTGACCCTGTCTGTTTTGACTTGTTCCTTCTTTCCTCCCTTCCTTCCTTCCTTCCTTCATTCATTCCTCCCTCCCTCCTTTCCTTCCTTACCTCCTTCCTTCCTTCCTTCTTCCCTCCCTCCTTTCCTTCCTTCTTCCTTCCCTCCCTCCTTTCCTTCCTTCTGCCTCCCTCCCTCCCTCCTTTCCTTCCTTCTTCCTCCCTCCTTTTCTTCCTTCCTTCCTTCCTCCCTCCTTTCCTTCCTTCTTCCTCCCTCCTTTCCTTCTTTCTTTCTTCCTCCCCCTTTCCTTCCCTCCTTTCCTTCCTTCTGCCTCCCTCCCTCCCTCCTTTCCTTCCTTCTTCCTCCTTCCTTCCTTCTTCCTTCCCTCCCTCTTTTCCTTCCTTCTTCCTCCCTCCCTCCTTCCTTCCTTACCTCCTTCCTTCCTTCCTTCTTCCTCCATCCTTTCCTTCCTTCCTTCCTCCCTCCTTTCCTTCCTTCTTCTTCCCTCCTTTCCTTCCTTGACTTAATTACAGAATGATTCAGTGTGATACAGGAAGAGAAATGGTGTTGATGATGATGATGGTGTGTGTGTGTGTGTGTGTGTGTGTGTGTGTGTGTGTGTGTGTGTGTGTGTGTGTGTGTGTGTGTGTGCGTGTGTTATTATTACACAGATCTACCTATTACTTTGTAGATCAGTCATCAGTGGCAGTGGGAAAAGAGAAAAGAAAAAAAATGGCCTCGCAGCTCTACTTCAAGAACAAAAGGCTGCAGAGAAAAGGGCACCATTATGCACATCTTCTGCCCCAACAACAAAGACAATCAGAGGGGAAGATGTTTCACTCTCAAGATGAGGATGATGGTGGTGTAGCAGCCTCAAGCTATTTATGAGGAACTGTGAAAAAAAAAAGAAAAAGAGGAAGAAGGAAATAATAATAGAGCCGTGCCCAGAGAAAGACAAAGGTAAAGGAAGATGAGCTACAGCACCTCAAAAACAATAAATAATGACACATTTTAATGAAAGCTTTTCATGAGTCTGCTCTGCTCTGAGGTGAAAATGATCTAAGAAAAACATTCTGCAATCAAAAACAAGCTTCAGTAGTTTACATGTAGGTTTGTACTTTTTAATGGAGTTACAATCTTATAGTTGTATTTTTTAAAAAGGCTCAACACTGAATATATGTCAGCATCCAAACCTATACACCTATAGAACCAACAGGCTTAATGTTTGCAGAATGAGTCCAAGTCATACTTATTCCTCTGGTGAAGGAAGGAAGGAAAGAAGGGAGGAAGAAGGAAGGAAGGAAGGAAAGGAGGGAGAGAGGAAGGAAAGAGGGAAGGAAGGAAGGAAAGGAGGGAGGAAGGAAGTAAGGGAAGGATGGAGGAAAGAAGGAAGAAGGGAAAGACAGAGGAAGGAAAGAAAGAGAGAAGGAGGGAGGAAGGACAGACGGAAAGAAGGAAGTAAGGGTGGAAGGGAAGGATGGAGGAAAGAAGGACGGAGGGAGGGAGAAAGGAAAAGATGAAGGAAGGAAAGAAGGAAGGGAGGAAAGAAGGGGGATGGAGGAAGGAAAGAAGGAAGGAAAGGAGGAATGAAAGAGGGAAGGAAGGAAGTAAGGGTGGAAGGGAAGGCTGGAGCAAAGAAGGAAGAAGGGAGGGAGAAAGGACGGAAAGAAGGTAGGAGGGAGGGAGGAAAGAAAAGATGAAGGAAGGAAGGGAGGAAGAAGGAAGGAAACAAAGGAAGGATGGGAGGGAGGAAGAAGGATGGAAGGAAGGAAGGAAGGAAAGGTGGACAGAAGGAAGGAGGAAAGGGGGATGGAGAAAGGAAAGAAAGAGAGAAGGAGGGAGGATGGCCAGAAGAAAGGAAGGAAGGAAGGGGGATGGAGGAAGGAAAGAAGGAAGGAAGAGGGAAGGAAGGAAAGGAGGGAGGAAGGAAGTGAGGGAGGAAAGAAGGAAAGAAGGAAGGAAGGAAGGAAGGAAGGAAGGAAGGGGAATGGAGGAAGGAAAGAAAGAGAGAAGGAAGGGAGTACGACCCGGGAGGACAACAGGGTCTTTAAAGAGAATCTCAGACACCAGAGGAATGAAACGGTTGAAGTGTGTTTGCATCGACAGCGACAGATCAGAATGTGGATCAGAGGAGATGTATTATAAATGTCTCTATGAGTCTAATAAAAGCTCTTTTCACATATAAAGCTCTTCTTGTTTCATCTGCAGGCAAAAAGAAAGGTGTTGCAAGTTTTAACATGATCTCCGACGATATGCAAAATTAAACTCCATCCATAACTCCCATGGCTAATCTCAGCAGTCATTAATTTAAACCAGGGTTCATCTGAATGTTATATGCTAAGGAACGTTAGCGTAGGGAGGGAGGGAAGGAAGGAAGGAAGGAAGGAAGGAAGGAAGGAAGGAAGGAAGGAAGGAAGGAACATGATAACTCCCATGGCTAATCTTCAGCAGTCATTAATTTAAACCAGAGTTCATCTGAATGTTATACGCTAAGGAACGTTAGCGTAGGGAGGGAGGAAGGAAGGATGGAAAGGAGGGAAGGAAAGGAGGAAGAAGGAAGGAAAGGAGGGAGGAAGGAAGGATGGAAAGGAGAGAGGAAGAAAGGGAGAAAGGAGGAAGGAAAGGAGGGAGGAAGGAAGGATGGAAAGAAGACAGAAGGAAAGGAGGGAGGAAGGAAGAATGGAAAGGAGGAAGGAAGGGAGGAGGGAGGGAGGGAGGGAGGAAAGGAAGGGAGGAAGAAGGAAGGAAAGGAGGGAGGGAGGAAAGGAGGAAGAAGGAAAGAAAGGAGGGAGGAAGGAAGGATGGAAAGGAGGGAAGGAAAGGAGGGAGGAAGAAGGAAGGAAAGGAGGGAAGGAAGGAAGGAAAGAAGGAAGGAAGACAGAAGGAAAGGAGGAAGAAGGAAGGAAAGGAGGGAGGAAGGAAGGATTGAAAGGAGGGAAGAAAGGGAGGGAGGAAGAAAGGGAGGAAGAAGGAAGGAAAGGAGGGAGGAAGGAAAGAAGGAAAGGAAAGACGGATGAAAGAAGGAAGGAAGGAAAGTAGAAGGAAGGAAAGGACGGAGGAAAACAGGGAGGAAGAAGCAAGGAAAGGAGGGAGGGAGGAAGGATGGAAAGGAAAGACGGATGAAACAAGGAAGGAAGGAAGGTAGAAGGAAGGAAAGGAAAAGAGGAAGGGAGGAAGGAAAGGAAGGACGGAAGGAAGGAAGGAAGGAAGGAAGGAAGGAAGGAAGGAAGGGAATGAAAGGGAGGAAGGAAGGAAAGGAAAACACAGATGAAAGAAGGAAGGAAGGAAGGTAGGAGGGAGGAAAGGAAAAGAGGAAGGACAGAGGAAAGAAGGAAAAAAAAAGTATAAAGTATAAAATCTGATGCAGAACAGCGAAATGTGATGAAATATTAAAATATGACAAGTTCTGAGTTTTGCTGCTCTGCCTGCAGTCAGATGGTAAAGGGCATGTCAGAATATAGTTGACAACATTACAGTTTTAACACCGTCTCTCCCTTCCTTTCTCTCTCTCACACACTCACACACACACACACACACACACACACACACACACACACACACACACACACACACACACACACACACTCCTTATTAATGAGTGGAGCCGCTGGCTGCTGTCAGGCCTCCATACACACCGTCACAACCATACAGCAAGATAATCATTTTTCAACCTGCTGGCATAAGCATTAAAACGCTCCTCTCTTTCTCTCTCTCTCTTTCTCTCTCTCTCTTTCTCTCTCATTGTCTATCTCTCTCTCTCAGTCTCTCTCTCTCTTTCCTCTCTCTGTCTCTCCTCTCTCTGTCTATCTCTCTCTCTCTCTCCTCTCTCATTGTCTATCTCTCTCTCTCTCTGTCTCTCTCTCTCTCATTGTCTATCTCTCTCTCTCAGTCTCTCTCTCTATCTCCCTCTCTCTCTCTCTCTCCTCTCTTATTGTCTCTCTCTCTCTCTCCTCTCCCTCTCTCTCTCCTCTCTCTCTCATCTCTTATTGTCTCTCTCCCCCTCTCTCTCTCTCCTCTCTCATTGTCTCTCTCTCTCTCTCTCTCCTCTCTCATTGTCTATCTCTCTTTCTCTCTCTCTCTTATCTCCCTCTCTCTCTCCTCTCTCATTGTCTCTCTCTCTCTCTCTCTCTCTCTCTCTCTCTCTCTCTCATTGTCTATCTCTCTCGCGCCGCCCCCCCCCCCCGTCTCCTCAGATCTCCGGTTCTTATCGGTCCAGAAGCTCCAGCAGTGTCGAACCCACACTGAAGCCTCCTCTTATTAAGTCGGCTCGCGGCGATGGAGCTATCAGATACGCCGAGCTCACCGAGTGGCAACGGCTCAGAGAGTGTTCAAAGTAAAGAAAATAAAATATAAAAATCTGTAGTTTCATCCTCACCCCCCTCCCTCTCCTCTCCTCCGTCTTTCTTTTTCTTCTACCCGATCATTAGCGGGTCTTTCGATGGGACAGCCGACCCGCTCGCTGAATCAGGATTTCAAATCTGAAAAAAAACTTGCAACAAAAGCTGACAGCGGCTGGTTCAGAAGAGCACTTATCTACTTATCTCTTAACCCTCCTGTTGTCCTCGAGTCGAAGAAGGAAGAGAAGGAGGAAGGAAGGAAGGGAAGGAAGGAGGGAGGGAGGAAGGAAGGAAAGGAGGGGGTAA
The DNA here is from genome assembly GCF_027409825.1 of Scomber japonicus. Lineage (NCBI taxonomy): Eukaryota > Metazoa > Chordata > Actinopteri > Scombriformes > Scombridae > Scomber > Scomber japonicus. The sequence continues at coordinate 31,288,755 of NC_070585.1, read as the reverse complement.
GGAAGGAAGGAGGGGAGGGAGGAAGAAGGAAGGGAAGAAGAAGGAAGAACAGGAGGGAGGAAGAAGGAAGGAAAGAGGGAAGGAAGGAAGAGAGGAAGAAGGAAGGAGAGGAGGGAAGGAAGGAAGGAAGGAGGGAGGGAGGGAAGAAGGAAGGAAGGAAAGGAGGGAGGGAGGGAAGAAGGAGGGAAGGAAGGAAGGAAGGAAAGAGGGAGGGAAGAAGGAAGGAAGGGAGGAGGGAAGGAAGGAAGGAAAGGAGGGAGGAAGGAAAGAGGGAAGGAAGGAAGGGAGGAGGGAAGGAAGGAAGGAAGCTAAGAAGGAAGGAAGCCTTAGAGGGTCTAAACTGGGTCTCTGTGGTTCAGGTCTGTCACATGTCTCTCTGAACTCTTCATCACCAACACCTGAACTTCATCTGATCGTTAGTAGACTTACGGAACAACCTCGAAAACCTGATCTCCTTGCATCAGACCACTGAGCTGTTGGTGAGCTTTTTCTTATGTATGTAAATATACTTATATATCGATTTATATTTAGCTCTTTTAACCCTCCTGTCGTCCTCCCGGGTCAAATTGACCCCATCTCTTTTGACTGTTCCTTCTTTACTTCCTTCTTCCCTCTTTCTTTGCTCCTTCCTCCTTCCATCCTTCCTTCCTTACTCCCTTCTTTCCTTCCTTCTCTCCTAAATTCCTTCCTTTCCTTCCTTCCTTCTCTACTAAATTCCTTCCTTTCCTTCTCTCCTAAATTCCTTCCTTTCCTTCCTTCTTTCCTTCCTCTTTTTGTCCTTACTCCCTTCCTTCCTTCCTTCTTTCCTCCTCCCTTCCTGCTCGCCTTACTTTCTTCCTCTTTTCCTCCTTACTTCTTTCCTTCCTTCCTCCTGTCCTTCCTTCTGTCCTTCCTTGACCTGAGGACAACAGGAGGGGTTAAGCTCCAGAGTAACTTAGAGGAAACCTTGAAGGGAATCTCCACCATTTCTTCTTCTCTCCTTTTCTTCTTGTTTCATGTTAAATCAGGGAGCACAGCGAGTGAGCCTTTACTTCCTCCTTACTGCTGGGTTTAGTTTATTATTCTGGCCTTGGAGACCTTGATGCTTTAATTTGCTTTCATTTCTGCTATTTATCTCTTTTAATCATGTTCTGTTAATAAATACTATTTATTATTATATTTAAAGTGTTTCAGCCTCCTTCTCTTCTTCTCTTTTTCTCTTTTTTGTCTTTTTTTAACTTATGATGTTTCCCTAGATAATAGAGTTATAACAAATAAAAACACTCTGAATAAATACAAAGACATTAGAGATAGAGTTAGATGCATATATATTAAAAAAGAACTAATAATAGCTAATTAAGCACCTACTTAAAGCCTGTTTCAGTTTAATTTGACTTAATTGTCTTTATTTGTTTCATCTTGTGTATAGTTGTGTAATGATTTAACTAATATGCAAATTACCAAGCAAGCAAGAAGCATTAAAGGAGAAGGCTGCTGATTTTATATAGTTTTCTATATTATTTTCTTACTGTCAACAAATCTCATGCAGAGCCAAACCAACTCTGACTATGTTAACATTAAGCATCAGCATATATGTTACTGGCTCAGACTAAATGAAGATTGAACACAGCATAAATTAAATATTTAATGTACACTTTTAGAGTGAATAACAGCTTCTGAATTATGCTGCTGTAGCCAAACAAACCTCTTGAAGCTGTAGCATAACATCTGAACAGTATCTGTGCCAGGTCTCATGTTAATAAAGTAAAGCACTGCAAAGTTAGAGAGATTTTAGTAGAGGTATGTTTAGGCGCTCAACTCTGCACCTGTTTTCATGAAGGGCATCAATGTCTTGTGAACCGATTGGTCAATATGGACGGTTCACACATCAAATGAAAGTTCACACCCTCCAGAAAAGTAGTGCAGTTGGCTAAATCTGTCACAATAGCACAGTTCAACCATTCAACCATGTATTCTTAATAGTTTTGTATCATTTCCTTACCTTACTTCACCTTAACCTCGTAAGCCCCGGCCTCTTTTTTAGGTTTCTGCTCGAAAATGACAAACCCAAAATGAATAGAGTATATCTCTGCATCTACTGTACAAGGTCTATTTGAATGATTTTGGTGTCATAATAAAGGGAACACTTGTGAAATGTGTTCAGATGTGTAAGTAGCAGTATTTATGTCACTGGCTCAGAGTAAATTAAGATGGCACACAAGCATAAATGACATTTAATTTCCACTTTTTCTCTCTATCTCTTTAAAATGAGGATGAAGCTAAAATTCTAAATCAAAGCATATCACAATGTTTGACCGACCCCGGGGTTTAACAGGTTATGTTTTAATATATTCGTTATAGTTTTGTATTATTACAATAAAAAAAAGGTCTGAAGCTGCTGCTGGACAGACATTGTGCTGTTAGCAGTTGAAGAGCAATGACCAAAGGAGCATCTAATGGGTCCAAAGTGACATTTCCAGGTATGCTCTCATGCTGTGTAATGTGCTGTAGCTGAGCGTCTAATTAGCTTCCTAGCCTGCTAACTGAGGTTTGTGGTGCACTTCTCCACAGTGAATGTGTGTTTAACAAGCTGTGTGTTCATGTTTGTGAGTCAGATAAGAGGAGGAGACATTAGCGAGGAAGCTAACGTGGGTTGTGTTGTGTAGCAGGATGCAATCAGGCTCAGTGTGACTGTTTGCTCTGACTGTGATAGTCATGTAAATATTTAATATGTTGTACAGAAATAAAGACTATAACAAGAACAACAGTGTCTTTCACAAGCTTTTAGTTAGGTTAATGGTTTTATATGTTCTTATATGTTTTTATATATGTAACATCTTCTTATTTTATGTTTTATTTTATTTGTTTTATATATGTAATGTTATATATTTTATATATATATTATATATATATATATCTCATGTATGATCTTTACTAAGCACATTGAGTTTGCGCCTGCCATATGAAATGTGCTATATAAATAAATCTGACTTTAACTTTACTATAATGTAGAATAATGGTATTTCATTGAAACTAAGGGGCACAATCATGAAATTAAAATAACTTAAAGTCCGTGTAAAGTAAGAATAAATATGTGTTCTGAGTTTGACATACCACAGAAAAAAGTGTTGTTAACCACTCTGCCAAATTTGAATGATTAAAAAAATCGCCAAATATATGAAATTAGGCTTCAAAGTTGTGTAAAAATCAGCCTCTTTCTCTGCTCCCAAACGCTGAAGCCCCGCCCCCTACCAAGTGTCACCTGTCAATCAAAGTCACCACCTCTACCAGAAACATGGACGCTACAGCTCTTTCTGCCGCTAGCTCAGCTGCTAGCTCGGCGGCTAACTCGGTAGCTAACTGGCTAACTGTAGACTGTAGTAGTAGTAGTGTTAGATGTAGTAACAGTAACTGGCCACTAGGGTGAGAAACAGTTTAAGGCTCTATCTCCACAAACACAGACTTTAAAATATAGATTCCCCCCTATAGATTTCTGATTTTAGTTCCCTAATGGTAACACAAGACTAGTGATTAACAAAGTAGATACGTTGATGTACAGTAGAAGGCAAATAAAGGTAGTTTCATTACAGGCAGGATTTTATTGCAACAGATGGAAATACAGTTATGCTTGTGCTAAAACAGAGAGCGTGCTGCAGAGTGGGTCGAAATGAATTAATTTATCTATTTAAGTTAACATTTCTTAACCCTCCTGTTGTCCTCGAGTCAAGGATAGAAGGAAGGAAAGAAGGAAGGAAGGAAGGAGGGAGGAATAAGGAAGGAAGGTAAGGGGAGGAAAGAAAGAGAGAAGGAGGGAGGATGGATACAAGGAAGGAAGAAAGGGAGAAAGAGGAAGGAAAGAAGGAAGGGAGGGAGGAAAGAAGGAAGAAAGGGGGATGGAGGGAGGAAAGAGAGAAGGAGAGAGGGAGGAAAGGAAGGAAGGAAGGGAGGAAAGAAGGAAGAAAGGAAGATAAGGGGAGGAAAGAAAGAGAAAGAGGGAGGACGGACACAAGGAAGGAATAAAGGGAGATGGAGGAAGGAAAGAAGGAAGGGAGGGAGTAAAGGAAGGAAGGAAAGGATAGAAGGAAGGAAGAAAGGGGGATGGAGGGAGGAAAGAAAGAGAGAAGGAGGGAGGATGGATACAAGGAAGGAAGAAAGGGAGATGGAGGAAGGAAAGAAGGAAGAAGGGATGGAGGAAAGAAGGAAGAAAGGGGGATGGAGGGAGGAAAGAGAGAAGGAGAGAGGGAGGAAAGGAAGGAAGGAAGGGAGGAAAGAAGGAAGAAAGGAAGATAAGGGGAGGAAAGAAAGAGAAAGAGGGAGGACGGACACAAGGAAGGAATAAAGGGAGATGGAGGAAGGAAAGAAGGAAGGGAGGGAGTAAAGGAAGGAAGGAAAGGATAGAAGGAAGGAAGAAAGGGGGATGGAGGGAGGAAAGAAAGAGAGAAGGAGGGAGGAAGGATACAAGGAAATAAGAAAGGGGGATGGAGGAAGGAAAGAAGGAAGGGAGGAAGGAAAGAAGGAAGAAAGGGGGATGGAGGGAGGAAAGAAAGAGAAGGAGAGAGGGAGGAAAGGAAGAAAGGAGGGAGGAATAAGGAAGGAAGGTAAGGGGAGGAAAGAAAGAGAGAAAGAGGGAGGATGGATACAAGGAAGGAAGAAAGGGAGATGGAGGAAGGAAAGAAGGGATGGAGGAAGGAAAGAAGGGATGGAGGAAGGAAGGATGGAAGGAAGGAAGGGAGGAAGAAGAAATGTAGGGCGAGGAAAGAAAGAGAGAAGGAGGGAGGAAGGAAAAGAAGGAGGGAAGGAAAGAAGGAGGAGGGGTGGAAGGAAAGAAGGAAGAAAGGGGGATGGAGGGAGGAAAGAAAGAGAGAAGGAGAGAGGGAGGAAAGGAGCAACTGTCAAAACAGACGGAGTCAATAGAAATGAAAAGGTAGTTTCATTTCAGTCAGGATTTTATATTGCAGCAGATGGAAATACAGTTTTGCTTGAGCTAAAACAGAGAGCGTGATGCAACCCCCCCCCCCCCCCTCCCCTCCCCCTCCCCTCCCCCCAACCACCCTGCAGAGTGGGTCGAAAGCAAGGCATGCATTGCAGATTGACCCTTGAGCCATGATGTGACCCTTAACCAGAAAGGTGGAGGCTGAGGTGCTGAGGTGATGGAGGCAAGCTTTCCCTGCAGCAGTGTGAGCAGCAGTGTAGGTGGGAGTCATATTTATATGGACTTCCTTGTTGTGTCTGAATTACTTCCTGTAATAACTAACGCAATGCTTCATTAATGATACCTTACCCCAGGGGTGTCAAACTCATTTTCATTCAAGGGCCACATACAGACCTATTTGATCTAATGTGGGCCGGATCTTAAAAAAGAAGGAAGGAAGGAAGGAAGGAAGGAAGGAAGGAAGGAAGGAAGGAAGGAAGGAAGGAAGGAAGGAAGGAAGGAAGGAAGGAAGGAAAGAAAGACGGACAAAAGGAGGGAGGGAAGAAAGGTAGGAAGGACTAGACGGAAGGCAGACGGAAAGAAGGAAGGACAGAAGGAGGAAAGGGAGGAAGGAAGGAACGAAGTAAGGAAGAAAGGAAGGTAGGAAGGAGAGATGGAAGGAAGGAATGAAGTAAGGAAAATAGGAAGGTAGGAAGGACAGATGGAATGAAGGAACGAAGTAAGGAAGAAAGGAAGGTAGGAAGGACAGATGGAAGGAAGGAATGAAGTAAGGAAGAAAGGAAGGTAGGAAGGACAGATGGAAGGAAGGAACGAAGTAAGAAAAAAAAAGGAAGGTAGGAAGGACAGATGGAAGGAAGGAATGAAGTAAGGAAGAAAGGAAGGTAGGAAGGACAGATGGAAGGAAGGAACGAAGTAAGGAAAATAGGAAGGTAGGAAGGACAGATGGAAGGAAGGAACGAAGTAAGGAAAATAGGAAGGTAGGAAGGACAGATGGAAGGAAGGAACGAAGTAAGAAAAAAAAAGGAAGGTAGGAAGGACAGATGGAAGGAAGGAACGAAGTAAGGAAGAAAGGAAGGTAGGAAGGACAGATGGAAGGAAGGAACGAAGTAAGGAAAATAGGAAGGTAGGAAGGACAGATGGAAGGAAGGAATGAAGTAAGGAAAATAGGAAGGTAGGAAGGACAGATGGAAGGAAGGAAAAGAAGACAGGAAGGAAAGTGGGCCAGATCGCACCCCTCAGAAGGACAGAAGGAGGAAAGGGAGGGAGGAAGGAACGAAGTAAGGAAGAAAGGAAGGTAGAAAGGACGGAAAGACAGACGGAAGGAAGGAAGGAAGGAAGGAAGGAAGGAACAAAGTAAGGAAAATAGGAAGGTAGGAAGGACAGATGGAAGGAAGGAACGAAGTAAGAAAAAAAAAGGAAGGTAGGAAGGACAGATGGAAGGAAGGAACCAAGTAAGAAAAAAATAGGAAGGTAGGAAGGACAGATGGAAGGAAGGAACGAAGTAAGAAAAAAAAAGGAAGGTAGGAAGGACAGATGGAAGGAAGGAACGAAGTAAGAAAAAAAAAGGAAGGTAGGAAGGACAGATGGAATGAAGGAAAAGAAGACAGGAAGGAAAGTGGGCCAGATCGCACCCCTCAGAAGGACAGAAGGAGGAAAGGGAGGGAGGAAGGAACAAAGTAAGGAAGAAAGGAAGGTAGAAAGGACGGAAAGACAGACGGAAGGAAGGAAGGAAGGAAGGAAGGAACGAAGTAAGGAAAATAGGAAGGTAGGAAGGACAGATGGAAGGAAGGAACGAAGTAAGAAAAAAAAAGGAAGGTAGGAAGGACAGATGGAAGGAAGGAATGAAGTAAGAAAAAAAAAGGAAGGTAGGAAGGACAGATGGAAGGAAGGAATGAAGTAAGGAAAATAGGAAGGTAGGAAGGACAGATGGAATGAAGGAAAAGAAGACAGGAAGGAAAGTGGGCCAGATCGCACCCCTCAGAAGGACAGAAGGAGGAAAGGGAGGGAGGAAGGAACGAAGTAAGGAAGAAAGGAAGGTAGAAAGGACGGAAAGACAGACGGAAGGAAGGAAGGAAGGAAGGAACGAAGTAAGAAAAAAAAAGGAAGGTAGGAAGGACAGATGGAAGGAAGGAACGAAGTAAGGAAAATAGGAAGGTAGGAAGGACAGATGGAAGGAAGGAACGAAGTAAGGAAAAAAAAGGAAGGTAGGAAGGACAGATGGAAGGAAGGAACGAAGTAAGAAAAAAAAAGGAAGGTAGGAAGGACAGATGGAATGTATAAATGAAAATTGAATTGACTCTTTTTTTCTTTAACCCTTTATTGGGCAAATAATTATATTAGGTAACTTCTCTAAATATCCCAAAATATCCTTCCTTCCTTCCTTCCTTTCCTTCCTTTCCTTCCTCCCTGCCTTCTTTCTTCCCTTCCTCTTTTCCTTTCTCCCTCCCTCGTTCCTTATTTCCTCCGTCCTTCCTTCCTTTCCTTCCTTCCATCTGTCCTTCCTCCCTTCCTTCCTCCGTTCTCCCTTCCTTCTTTCCTTCCTCCGTTCTCCCTTCCTTCTTTCCTTCCTCCGTTCTTCCTTCCTTCCTTTCCTTACTTCCATCTGTTCTTCCTCCCTCCCTCCTTCTCTCCTCCCTTCATTCTTGCCTTTCTCCATCCCCCTTTCTTCTTCCTTCCTTCCTTCTTTCTTCCCTTCCTCCCTCCCTCCTTCTCTCTTTCTTTCCTCCCCCCTACCTTCCTTCCTTCCTTCCTTCCTTCCTTCCTTCCTTTCCTTCCTCCCTTTCCTTCCTCCTCCTTCCTTCCCTTCCTTCCTTCCTCCCTTCCTTCTTTTTTCCCTTCCTCTTTTCCTTTCTCCCTCCCTCGTTCCTTATTTCCTCCGTCCTTCCTTCCTTTCCTTCCTTCCATCTGTCCTTCCTCCCTTCCTTCCTCCGTTCTCCCTTCCTTCTTTCCTTCCTCCATTCTCCCTTCCTTCTTTCCTTCCTCCGTTCTTCCTTCCTTCCTTTCCTTACTTCCATCTGTTCTTCCTCCCTCCCTCCTTCTCTCCTCCCTTCATTCTTGCCTTTCTCCATCCCCCTTTCTTCTTCCTTCCTTCCTTCTTTCTTCCCTTCCTCCCTCCCTCCTTCTCTCTTTCTTTCCTCCCCCCTACCTTCCTTCCTTCCTTCCTTCCTTCCTTCCTTCCTTCCTTCCTTCCTTCCTTCCTTCCTTCCTTCCTTCCTTTCCTTCCTTTCCTTCCTCCCTGCCTTCTTTCTTCCCTTCCTCTTTTCCTTTCTCCCTCCCTCGTTCCTTATTTCCTCCGTCCTTCCTTCCTTTCCTTCCTTCCTTCCATCTGTCCTTCCTCCCTTCCTTCCTCCGTTCTCCCTTCCTTCGTTCTCCCTTCCTTCTTTCCTTCCTCCGTTCTTCCTTCCTTCCTTTCCTTCCTTCCTTCCTTCCTCCGTTCTCCCTTCCTTCTTTCCTTCCTCCATTCTCCCTTCCTTCTTTCCTTCCTCCGTTCTTCCTTCCTTCCTTTCCTTACTTCCATCTGTTCTTCCTCCCTCCCTCCTTCTCTCCTCCCTTCATTCTTGCCTTTCTCCATCCCCCTTTCTTCTTCCTTCCTTCCTTCTTTCTTCCCTTCCTCCCTCCCTCCTTCTCTCTTTCTTTCCTCCCCCCTACCTTCCTTCCTTCCTTCCTTCCTTCCTTTCCTTCCTCCCTTTCCTTCCTCCCTCCTTCCTTCCCTTCCTTCCTTCCTCCCTTCCTTTCAATGAGTGTCCTATAACGGGTTAATTAAAAAAAGAGCAATTCATTTTCAGTCTTTCTTCAAGGCTGCACCTGTCAATAGTTCAGAGTGGTGAGATTAACCCTTAAACAGGCAGGAGTGGAAAATTAGATGTAGTTATGTCATTTGCACCTAAAGTAAGGAAGGAAGGAAGGAAAGGAGGGAAGAAGGAAGGAAGGAAGGAAAGGAGGGAAGAAGGAAGGAAGGAAGGTAAGGAGGGAAGAAGGAAGGAAAGGAGGAAGGAAGGGAAGCAAGGGAGGAAGAAGGAAGGAAAGGAAGGAGGGAGGAAGAAGGATGGAAAGGAGGAAGGGAGGGAGGGAGGGAGGGAGGACGGAAAGGAAGGAGGGAGGAAGGAAGAAGGAAGGAAAGGAAGGAAGGAGGAAGAAGGATGGAAAGGAGGAAGGGAGGGAGGGAGGAAGGAAGGAAGGAAAGGAGGGAGGAAGAACAGATGAAGGAAGGAAGAACAGATGAAGGAAGGAAGAAAGGAAGGACAGATGAAGGAAGGAAGAAAGGACAGAAGGAGGGAACATTTACCCTAACAGCTGAACTTAGATCTAAGGAAGGAAGGAAGGAAGGACAGAGGAAGGAAGGAAGGAAGGAAGGAAGGAAGGAAGGACAGAGGAAGGAAGGAAGGAAGGAAGGAAGGAAGGAAGGACAGAGGAAGGACCCAGGAGGACAACAGGAAGGTTAAAGAGTCTGTATCTCCAGGTGCACATCATCTGTTTAAGGGTTAAAGTATTTCAGAGAGCAATTTTTGCCATTTTAAAGCTTGAATTATTCAACTGAAGGAAAGAAATAAGTATATCCTGATTTTAAATGTGTAATTTTAGGTAATGAATTATAATTTCAGCGACATATTACTTATTTGATGGAAGTATAAATCAGAAAATGCCCTTTAGACAATGACTGGTCTCAGCTGATACACTTTATTTTTAATCAGAAATAAAGTAATATGACCATTTAATCGCTTTTCACACTTAAAAAACACACAGATTTGTAATTTTATCATTTTTAAGCTGCAACATCTGGAGTGTCAGTGTTCAATTTAACCCAAATAAACTGTAATCTGCTGCTGCTTTCTGTGTTTAAGGTGCTTAAATTGATATTATAATACTGGTTTTACTATTACGAGGCTCAGTTATGAACACAGCTGGAGCAGATTTTTTAAAAATTAAGATATAAAGTGGGAAAAAATGGGTTAAGTAGAGGCTCAGGAGAGACAAACACCACTGGATAATCTCATTTCCTGTTGATTTATTTGTTTTTTATATTTTATATGCTCCCCTACCTTCCATCCTTCCTTGCTTCCTTCCTTCCTTCCCTCCTTACTCCTTTCTTTCCTTTCTGCCTTCTCTCCTAAATTCCTTCCTCTTTTCGTC
>NC_070585.1:31265263-31278213 GCF_027409825.1 Scomber japonicus | reverse complement strand
TATTGGGGCAGTAAAAGAGAAGACCCTTCCCCTATAACACTTATTCCTGGATCATTCATGAGCTAGCTCCATTTTACCTGTCAGATCTTTTAGTGGCACATGTGTCTGCTGACCAGTTGCTTTTAAGGTTCATTTATGCTCAACGTACGTACAAAAATGTAGGAAGGAACGAGGGAGGGAGGAAAGAAGGAAGGGGGGAGGGAGGGAGAAAGGAAAAGAGGACAGGAGGAAGGAATGAAAGAAGGACAGAGGAAAGAAGGAAGGAAGGAAGGAAGGTAGGAGGGAGGAAGAAAGGAAAAGAGGAAGGAAGGAAGGAAGGAAAGAAGGAAGGAGGGAGGGAGAAAGGAAAAGAGGAAGGAAGGAAAGAAGGACAGAGGAAAGAAGGAAGGAAGGGAGGGAGGAAATAAGGAAGGAGGGAGAAAGGAAAAGAGGACGGGAGGAAGGAAGTTAAGAAGGAAGGAAGGAAGGAAGGGAGTGAGGAAATAAGGAAGGAGGGAGAAAGGAAAAGAGGACGGGAGGAAGGAAGGAAAGAAGGACAGAGGAAAGAAGAAAGGGGGATGGAGGAAGGAAAGAAGGAAGGGAGGAACAAGAGGAAGGAAAGAAAGAGAGAAGGAGGGAGGGAGGAAAGAAGGAACAGTCAAAACAGACGGGGTCAATTTGACAGGAAGCTTAAACAAGTCATGTGTGAACTAGCAGCTACACTAGCCAACAGTTTGCATAGCTGGGAAAGAGATGCATGACTGTCTGGTTGTGTAATGCGTCCCTGCGTCTGCAAAACAGCAGACAGAGGAGAGGAATTAGAGGAGACTGGAGAGCTGTTCAGGGACAGCTGGAAAAACAGAGTGCTGAGCTTCTCCGCCACGATGAGGGACGAGGGGATTGTGACTGTCTGTGACGTCTCGATGCGATCCACCAAAATACACTCAGCAGTGCAGTAAACGTCATGGGACAGTCTAAGTATACTGGATGTGCCTGGATCTATAAATTTATAATCAGTTATATCAATATATCAGTTATAAATATCAGGCAGGAGCTCACTAATGCTTTTCACCTCACTGGTTTTATACTTCACCATCTGCAGATGTCTTGTGATTCCTGTTCCCACTGGAGCGGAGGGAAACCCTGAAAAACCCCTTCTGCATGTAAACAGGGATATTAGAGGAAGGAAGGAAGGGAGGAAGGATGGATGGAGAAGGAAGGAAGGAAGGAAGGAAGGAAGGAAGGAAGGAAGGAAGGAAGAAAAGGATGGAAGGAGGGAGGGAGGGAGGGAGGAAGGAAGGAGGGAGGGAGACAGGAATATTAGTGGAATGAAAGCAGCTTAACCCTCCTGTTGTCCTCAGGTCAAGGAAGGAAGGGAGGGAAGAAGAAAGGAAGGAAGGAAGGACGGAAGGAAGGAAGGAAGGAAGGAAAGGAGTCAGGAGGAAGGACGGAAGGAAGGAAGGAAGGAGGGAAGGAAGGAAGGAAGGAAGGAAGGAAGGAAAGGAGTCAGGAGGGAGGAAGGAAGGAAGGAAGGAGAGAAGGAAGGAAGGGATGGAGGAAGGAAAGAAGGGAGGGAGGGAGAAAGGAAGTAAGGAGAAAAGGAAGGAAGGGAGGGAGGGAGGGAGCAAGGAAGGATGGAAGGAAGTGAGGGAAGAAGTATAGAAGGAGGGGAAGAAGGAAGGAAAAAGGAAGGAAGGAAAGAAGGAAAGGAGTAAGGAGGGAGGGAGGAAGGAAGTAAGAAGAGGAGGGAGGGAGTAAGGAAGGAAGGAAGGAAGGAAGGAAGGAACAGTCAAAAGAGAGACGGGGTCAATTTGACCCGCGAGGACGACACAAGGGTTAAAAGATCTCCTTTAAATGTGTTTTCAGTGTAAAGTGATGGAGGCTGAAATCCACACAGTCATTATAAAGTCTCTGATCAGCTTCTATTGAGCTTCATCAGTGTGAGTTATTATAGTTACTATGGTAACAGTGTGAGTTAGTCATATCAAGTGATATCTGACACATTTACAGTCTTTTTAGCATCAGATTCCCTCTTAGTGTTTCCTGTTTCTCTGTGGTGGAAGTATAGGAACAAAAAGACTTTGGAAGGAAAGGAGGGAGGGAGGGAAGAAGGGAGGAAAGGAAAGAAGGAAGAGAGGAAGGAAAGGAAGGTAGGAGGTAGGGAGGAAAAACGGAAGGAAGGAGGGAGGGAGAAAGGAAAAGAGGAGGGACGGAAAGAAGGACAGAGGAAAGAAGGGAATGAGGAAGGTAGGTGGGAGGAGAGAAAGTGAGAAGGAGGGAGGGAGGAAAGAAGGAAGGAAGGAAGGAAGGAAGGAAGGGAGGAAGGGAGGAAAGAAGGAACAGTCATAACAGACTGTGGTGGAAGTATAGTAACAAAAAGACTGATACTAAAAACACTGTAACGCTGAAACATAGAAGATGAAGATTTGACTCATATTAGCTTCAGATTAAACTTTTAAATACATTTTTTTTGCACAGAAGGCGGACTGTGGATCATCGAGTAATAGTGAACCTGTCCTCTGAACACTGTCTGTGCAGCTTTAGAGCAGAAATGTTTCCCTGAAACACCCAGAAATCCTTCAATGAACCTTTTTATATCTGCAGGATTCAGCAGGAACAGCTTCCATAGACACTTAATGTTGAGATTAAACTTTAATTTTGCACATTATGTAGACTTAGAAGATACATATATTCTATTGATCACCGGCCGATATATATCTATCTGAATTTTATTACTCCACAATATCGGTATTAGCTCCTAAAATCTGGTATGGGTCAGGCTCTATTCTGTGTTTCCTCTTAGTGTTTCCTGTTTCTCTGTGGTGGAAGTATAGTAACAAAAAGACTTTGCTACTAAAAACACTGTAACGCTGAAACATAGAAGATGAAGATTTGACTCATTTGGACGCTGAAGCTTCATTTTAGCTTCAGATTCAACTTTTAACCCTTAAACAGACAACGTGCACCAGGAGATACAGACTCTTTAACCTTCCTGTCATCCTCCCGGGTCCTTCCTCTGTCCTTCCTTCCTTCCTTCCTTCCTTCCTTCCTTCCTTCCTTCCTCAGATCTAAGTTCAGCTGTTAGGGTACATGTTCCCTCCTTCTGTCCTTTCTTCCTTCCTTCATCTGTCCTTCCTTTCTTCCTTCCTTCATCTGTCCTTCCTTCCTTCCTTCCTTCCTTCCTTCCATCCTTCCTCCCTCCCTCCTTTCCTTCCTACCTTCCTTCCTTCCTCCCTCCTTTCCTTCCTTTTTCCCTCCTTTCCTTCCTTCCTTCCTTCCTTCCTTCCTCAGATCTAAGTTCAGCTGTTAGGGTACATGTTCCCTCCTTCTGTCCTTTCTTCCTTCCTTCATCTGTCCTTCCTTTCTTCCTTCCTTCCTTCCTTCCTCTGTCCTTCCTTTCTTCCTTCCTTCCTTCTGTCCTTCCTCCCTCCCTCCTTTCCTTCCTACCTTCCTTCCTTTCTCCCTCCTTTCCTTCCTTTCCTTCCTTCCTCCCTCCTTTCCTACCTTTTTCCCTCCTTTCCTTCCTTCCTTCCTTCCTCCTCCCTCCCTCCCTTCCTTCCTTCCTTCTTCCTCCCTCCCTCCCTCCCTTCCTTCCTTCCTTCTTCCTCCCTCCTTCCTTCCTCCCTCCTTTCCTTCCTTTTTCCCTCCCTTCCTTCCTTCCTTCTTCCTCCCTCCTTCCTTTCCTTCCTCCCTCCTTTCCTTCCTTCCTTCCTCCCTCCCTCCTTTCCTTCCTTCCTTCCTTACTTTAGGTGCAAATGACATAACTAGTAAGGCCTGTTTAAGGGTTAAATACATTTTATTTCAAACAGAAGGAGGACTGTGGATTTCATCCTCCATCACTTCCATTGTAGGTGCATTATGAAGGGCTCTTCTAATGGTCAGTATAAACAGGAGGAATCATTACAGGTTTATTCTGCCCTAAGCAGCTACTAAATAATGTATTTTTGCCTCTTTGCATTTCGTCCCTCCATCCATATAAATGAGTCGTTGAAGCAATTGTTTTAAATACTGCAAAATACTCAGAACTCAAAGACCATCAAAAACTAGTAAATACACTTCAGGAAAGCTACAACACACTCTCTAATAAGCCTCACTGATAAACAAGTGTCAACGCTTACATGGGCAATCAACTATTATGTCAAGATGAATTTGAACTATTATATATTTTATATTTTTTATTATATGAAACAGGGGTGTCAAACTCATTTTCATTGAAGGAAGGAAAGGAGGGAGGAAGGAAGGAGGAAAGGAGGGAAAGAAGGAAGGGAGGAAGGGAAGGAAAGGAAGAAGAAGGAGGGAAGGAAAGAAGGAAGAAGGAAGGAAGGAAAGGAGGGTTAAGGAGGGAGGGAGGAAGGAAAGAAAGAAGGAAAGGAGGAAGGAAAGGAAGGAATGAGAGATGGAAGGAAGAAAGGAAAGGAGGGACAGAGGAAGGAAGGGAGGAAAGAAGGAACAGTCAAAACAGACGGGGTCAATTTGACCCGGGAGGACGACAGGAAGGTTAACCTTTTTATGGGGAGAATAACTAATGTGTAATGTTTTATATAGGGTATAGACTTTTTGGAAAATATTTTACCTTATAGACCGGCGAGGAATCATATACGGTAACTTCATTAATCTTAATTTGCAACATAAAAAAGAAACATCTAATATCCGCCTGTATATTTCAGTGAGTGCCTTAAAAAGGGTTACAGTATGTTTGTCATGTTTAACCCTTAAACAGGCAGGAGTGGAAAATTAGATGTAAAAAATCCTTACTAGTTATGTCATTTGCACCTAAAGTAAGGAAGGAAGGAAGGAAAGGAGGGAAGAAGGAAGGAAAGGAGGGAAGAAGGAAGGAAGGAAGGAGAGGAGGGAAGAAGGAAGGAAAGGAGCAAGGAAGGGAAGCAAGGGAGGAAGAAGGAAGGAAAGGAAGGAGGGAGGAAGGAAGGAAAGGAAGGAGGGAGGAAGGAAGGAAGGTAGGAAGAAGGAAGGAAAGGAAGGAGGAAGGGAAGCAAGGGAGGAAGAAGGAAGGAAAGGAAGGAAAGGAAGGAAGGAAGGAAGAAAGGACAGAAGGAGGGAACATTTACCCTAACAGCTGAACTTAGATCTGAGGAAGGAAGGAAGGAAGGAAGGAAGGAAGGAAGGAAGGAAGGAAGGAAGGAAGGAAGGAAGGAAGGAAGGAAGGAAGGAAGGAAGGACAGAGGAAGGACCCGGGAGGACAACACAAAGGTTAAAGAGTCTGTATCTCCTGGTGCACGTCGTCTGTTTAAGGGTTAAGAAGAGAACATTACAGATGCTCCATTTAAAGGAGAGAAGAAGAAGCTGTTGGGCTCCTGATGGCTTTTTATCTTAAATGTTAAAATAAAAGAAAACATCCTTGTAATGTATGAATCTCTCCTTCCTTCCCTCTTTCTGTCCTTCCCTCCTTCCTTCTTTCCTTCCTTTCTTTCCTTTCTTTCCCCCTCCCTCCTTCTCTCCTTCCTTCTCTCTTTCTTTCCTCCCCCTACCTTCCTCCCTTCCTTCTGTCCTTCCTCCCTCCCTCCTTCTCTCTTTTTCCTTCCTCTCTCTTTCCTCCCTTCCTTCTTTCCTTCCTTCCGTCCCTCCTCCCTCCCTCCTTCCTTCTTTCCTCCCTCCCTCCTTCTTTCCTTCCTTTCCTTCCTTTCTCTCCCCCTCCCTCCTTCCTTCTCTTTCTTTCCTCCCCCTACCTTCCTCCCTTCCTTCTGTCCTTCCTCCCTCCCTCCTTCTCTCTTTCTTTCCTTCCTCTCTCTTTCCTCCCTTCCTTCTTTCCTTCCTCCATCCCCCTTTCTTCCTTCTTTCTGTACTTCTTTCCTTCCTCCCTTCTGATGGCTTTTTATATCTTAAATGTTAAAATAAAAGAAAACATCCTTGTGTAATGTATGAATGCAGTCACATGTCAGCAACGTGTGCTTTTAATCTTCAGACAACAGTTAAAAGCATCTTCCTTTCTTTCCTTCCTTCTTTCCTTTCCTCCCTTTCTTCCTTCCTCCTTTCCTTCCTTCCTTCCTTCCGTCCGTCCTTCCTTTCCTTCCTTCCCTCTTTCCTTCCTTCTTTCCTTCCTCCATCCCCCTTTCTTCCTTCCTTCTGTACTTCTTTCCTTCCCTCCTTCCTTCTTTCCTTTCTTTCCTTCCTTTCCTTTTTCCTTCTTTCCTTCCTCCATCCCTCTTTCTTTCTTTCCTCCATCCCCCTTCCTTCCTTCCTTCCATCCCTCCTCCCTCCCTCCTTTTCCTCCTTCTCTCCTTCCTTCCCTCTTTCTGTCCTTCCCTCCTTCCTTCTTTCCTTCCTTTCTTTCCCCCTCCCTCCTTCTCTCCTTCCTTCTCTCTTTCTTTCCTCCCCCTACCTTCTTCCCTTCCTTCTGTCCTTCCTCCCTCCCTCCTTCTCTCTTTCCTCCCTTCCTTCTTTCCTTCCTCCATCCCCCTTTCTTCCTTCCTTCTGTACTTCTTTCCTTCCCTCCTTCCTTCATTCCTTTCTTTCCTCCCTCCCTTCCTTCTTTCCTTTCCTCCCTTTCTTCCTCCCTCCATTACAAGAAAACATCCTTGTAATGTATGAATGCAGTCACATGTCAGCAACGTGTGCTTTTAATCTTCAGACAACAGTTAAAAGCATCTCACAGCGCCTTGAGAAGAAGCTCCTGTTTTATGTCGGCGTCTGACTTGGACAGAAACACGACATGAAAAGGAGGCATTATTAAAGCAGCGAGAGCAGCAGCTTAATTCATCAGAACTGGGATTTTACTTCAGCCGCCCCTCCTACCTTCCTTCTTTCCTCTGTCCTTCCTTCCTTCCTTCCGTCCGTCCTTCTTTCCTCCATCCTTCCCTTCCACCCTTACTTCCTTCCTTGCTCCTTCCTTTCCTTCCTCCCTCCTTTCCTTCCTTCCTTCCTTCCTTCCGTCCATCCTTCTTTCCTCCATCCTTCCCTTCCACCCTTACTTCCTTCCTTGCTCCTTCCTTTCCGTCCGTCCCTCTTTCCTTCCTTCTTTCCTTCCTCCATCCCCCTTCCTTCCTTCCTTCCTTCCTTCCTCCATCCCTCTTTCTTCCTTCCTTCCGTCCCTCCTCCCTCCCTCCTTCTTTCCTTCCTTTCTTTCCTCCTCCCTCCTTCTCTCCTTCCTTCTCTCTTTCTTTCCTCCCACCTACCTTCCTCCCTTCCTTCTGTCCTTCCTCCCTCCCTCCTTCTCTCTTTCTTTCCTTCCTCTCTCTTTCCTCCCTTCCTTCTGTCCTTCCTCCATCCCCCTTTCCTCCTTCCTTCTGTACTTCTTTCCTTCCTCCCTTCTTTCCAATGAGTGTCCTATAAAGGGTTACAGTATGTTTGTCATGTTTAAGAAGAAAACATTACAGATGCTCCATTTAAAGGAGAGAAGAAGAAGCTGTTGGGCTCCTGATGGCTTTTTATCTTAAATGTTAAAATAAAAGAAAACATCCTTGTAATGTATGAATGCAGTCACATGTCAGCAACGTGTGCTTTTAATCTTCAGACAACAGTTAAAAGCATCTCACAGCGCCTTGAGAAGAAGCTCCTGTTTTATGTCGGCGTCTGACTTGGACAGAAACACGACATGAAAAGGAGGCATTATTAAAGCAGCGAGAGCAGCAGCTTAATTCATCAGAAACTGGGATTTTACTTCAGCCGCCGCACATTCAGCCTGTCAACCTGCCGTCATTAGACGTCAGCGCTGATTGGAAGGCTCTTTAGAAAATCAGGAACCCTGTGATTGTTCACTATCACTTAGAGGAAAAGACAAAAGCCTCGGGGCTGTTTTATTTCAAGATTGCGACAAGGTAAATTGTAGTTCGGAGCTCCGTGGAGAAGTGTCTCGGCGGGTTTGAACAGTTTTGTCACGGTGAAAAGGAAAAGAGGCTGGAGAGAGAGAGAAAGAGAGGCAGCAGTCTTTTTTAAACACTGACAGGTGAATAAGTAGTTTATGTTCAAACTGTTTCCTCACAGCAAAGACTATAATCCAACAATTAGAGTGATAACAGTGATTGTAATGACTTCAGGAGGTGACAATGAAAAAGAGAAGAAAAAGGTGGAGATGTTAAGGCTGTAACATATTTAGTGAGCTACGGTTAATTTATAATGTAAGTTAATGTAAAACTAAAAGTCTTAAAATGTAGCTTTATTGGTATAGCACAAACACACAATGAGATTAAAGACTGTGTAAAGTGAATTCAGACATTTCCTTCTAAACACATTAAATAGGTCATCAATGTATTTCTAAAAAAGATGTAAAAAGCATTTCAACCATTTAGATTTGAATTGTGGAGCTAGGCTTCACAAACTGTGTTTCAAGATTTCTGTGTTCAGGATTTAGTGATTAGCATAAACCCGCCCCTGCTGCTGTAGATGTATAAATACATTCAGCACACACTACTACTACTACAGTCTACAGTTAGCTGAGCTAGCTGCCGAGTTAGCCCCTGAGTTAGTCGCTGAGCTAGCCGTCAAACTAGCAGCTGAGTTAGTCGCTGAGCTAGCCGTCAAACTAGCAGCTGAGTTAGTCGCTGAGCTAGCCGTCAAACTAGCAGCTGAGTTAGTCGCTGAGTTAGCAGCAGAAAGCTCTCAGACCTTGCGTCCATGTTTTGGGTAGAGGTGGTGACTTTGAAGCCTAATTTCATATACTTGGCGATTTTTTTAATCATTCAAATTTGGCAGGGTGGTTAACAACACACTTTTCTGTGGTATGTCAAACTCAGAACACATATTTATTCTTACTTTACACAGACTTTAAAGGTTTTTGTATGATACATGAACGGTTCAGTACTGAGTAGCATATTTAAAACTCTCTACACAGTCAACTTTGCCAACACACTGCAGGACACAGCACTTTCCAGCAGACATGAATCTCCACACAGAGATAAAAACACAAGCAACAGGCAACATATGATTATCTTTTTTATGGCCTAAGAGCCTGTGGCCTTGGCTCTTTGTGTGGTGTGTACTGTGTGTCTTGCAGGTCCTTCATTGGATGGAGTTGAAGTACTATTGAACTTGCTGTTACTTAAGCTCACCTGCCAGACACCAGTGTGATGTTTCTTCTACACTTTTTATTCTCTTGTTTCATCTGTCTTATTCTATTTCAGCTCAGCTTTATGTCCAATTCAACACTTTTAATCATATATGAATGTCTTTTTAGTTTTGCCATGTGTTGTTTTTATATCCTAGCCTTAAATTACCGTATTGAAATGTGATTTAAAAATACATTTGCTTTGTCTTCTGTTGTTTTAATATACTGACAACATGCACTAACATCAAACACACTGCATATCCATTCATTCCCTCTCATACACCGCTGGTTAATTTTAATCTTTGATCTTGACCAACCATCACCTGATTGCATAGCGGATTTTACATTAGGGGGTTCTGTTCACATTATTGTAATTCACTATAATGAATTTAATTTTGATACTGCTCTCCCTCCTTTGTTGTAGCCTGAGAGATGGTCCTAACAATTTGGGGGCTCGTCTGAGAAATCCAATCCATTTTTTGTTTTTTGTTTTTTCTTTCTTTTTCCTTAAGTATTATGTAGAGCTGCATTCTATCAAAAGGCCACCAGGGGGCGACCGTCTCTATACAAGTCAATGGAGAATTCACCAACTTCTCACTTGATTTCTAACCTCAGTAAACGTTTTCAAAATGTGTTTATGGTCTCAATCGCTAGTTTAAAGCCTTCTTCAATGCAGTATGATGTTCATTTGGGACATTTTGGCCTCCCTGATTTTATATGTGACGATAAAGCAGGGTATGCATTAGGGCGTGGCTACGTCCTGATTGACAGGTTGATTGACCAATGTCCTCGAGATCCAGCCCTCGCAACCATAGCAACCTCCCCGCTCCGCCCATGGCTCCGCCTCATGCCCATATAAGTAGAATCCATGTTTTTATTTTTCCCAGCATGCACCTGAAATTTTCAAGATGGCGCTGCCTAGATTCGAAACTATTGGCTTCTGAGCAGCAGTCCACAAACCAATGGGTGACGTCACGGATGTTACGTCCATTTCTTTTATACAGTCTATGCGTTGAAGCTGTGAGTCTGCGGCTGATTGCCAGTGTGTGATCATGTAGGAAAATAACAGCGTCGGCAATAAACAGCTGATTACAGAATGACATAGTTGTAAAATCGAACGCATTCAATTGCAGATTTGATGTGATGTAAATTATAATTTTAGTGTGAATTTAATATGACATTTTTTTATATGACAATTTATTTGATTAAATTTTAGGGGTAGGTGAGCTTCCCTTGTTGTCTCAGAGCAATCACCCCTGACCAGGTACTATCCCTGATGGAAATGCAATAAATCCTAGTAGAGTCGAGTCGAGTCGAGTAGTGTTAGAACTGTATAGTGGAAAAGCTCCAATAGAGATACAGCAGGAAATATTTCAATTAGCTTTATTTTTGACAGTGAATGGATTTTAACCCTCCTGTTGTCCTCAGGTCAAGGAAGGACAGAACGAAGGACAGAAGGAAGGAAGGAAGGAAAGAAGTAAGGAGGAAAAGAGGAAGGAATTAAGGAGAGAAGGAAGGGAGGAAGGAAGGAAGGAAGGAGGGAGGGACGAAGGAAGAAAGGAAGGGAGGAAGGAAGGAAGGGA
This sequence comes from Scomber japonicus, assembly GCF_027409825.1. Lineage (NCBI taxonomy): Eukaryota > Metazoa > Chordata > Actinopteri > Scombriformes > Scombridae > Scomber > Scomber japonicus. Next base: position 31,267,653 of record NC_070585.1, on the reverse strand, counting down.
GTAAGGACGAAAAGAGGAAGGAAAGAAGGAAGGAAAGAAAGGAATAAGAAGGGAGGGAGGAAAGGAGGAAGGAAGGAAGGGAGTAAGGACGAAAAGAGGAAGGAATTTAGGAGAGAAGGTAGAAAGGAAAGAAAGGAGTAAGGAGGGAAGGAAGGAAGGAAGGATGGAAGGTAGGGGGGAGCAAAGAAAGAGGGGAGGAGGGGAAGAAGGAAGGAAAGAAGGAACAGTCAAAAGAAATGGCGTCAATTTGACCCGGGAGGACGACAGGAGGGTTAAGTCTAAGGGTTTTGTTGGTGGCTTGGTGTTTGAGGGTGAAAAGTATTTAAAGGATGCAGCCACTCACTCCAAACCTGAGTAATAACTACTACTACCACTTTATTAGCGTGATTATAAGTGAATTAAAGTTGCAAATAAACACATTTAGGAGATAATAAATAAGTTGTGTGAATGAGTCCTCTGCCTGTCCTCTCTCTATATTCATCATCACTTGTGTTCAGCTCACCTGGTCGACTTCCACTTCTAAAATAAATACTCCTACTCCTCTCTTTATTTTCAGTTATGTGCTGCCGTGTAAGAAGAAAATATAAATTATCATTATAGAGAGCGACACAGGAAGAAAAAAAAAAAAGGCCCACAGAGTGATGAAGCAGCAGCAGTTGATTAAAAATTAATGGCAAACAATTGTCAGTAATAAACTAGAAATTGCTCGTCATTAAAAAACTGCGAGGTGTATATTTTATTATTTACTATCAAGGCGTCAGCAGCAGAGTCTCCCATCTTCAGACTCACCGTGACATTGCCTCCACCTTTCTGACAGATTAATTTGCATTAATGCTTTCTGAAAACCTCACTGTTTAATTTGGTGCGGAGTAATTGGAACGAGCGTTAATGTTTGGTCGCAACAGATCCATTAAACAGTAGTCATTTCTTACAGGTAGCATTATGCGTTATGAATTATAGATAGTTATTATTATGCCACTGCTGCTGCTGCTTCATCTGTGTGGATCTGCACTGTCATTGTCTGTCTTTGTGAGAGGAGAACAAGAGACGAGAGGTTAAAGGTTGCTGCAGGGTTTATTAATCATCTTAGTCTTAATAATTTCATAGTGTGGAGATTGTGATGATGTGAGAAAGAGAACACCTTACCTTACCTTACCTTACCTTACGTCACCTTAAGTTTTAACCTCTTCCTCCCTAGGCCTCTGGCTCAGGGTCCTGCTCGAAAATGACAAACCCAACATGAACCCTCCTGTTGTCCTCGAGTCAAGGAAGGACGGGAGGAAGAAAGAAGGAAAGGAGGTAAGAAGGAAGGAGGGGAGGAAGAAAAGGAGGAAAGGAAAGAAGGAAGGGAGAAAGGAAAGAAGGAAGGAAGGAACGTAGAAGGGAGGGAGGGAGAAAGGGAAAAGGGGAAGGAAGGAAGGAAGGAAAGAAGGACAGAGGAAGGAAGGAGGAAAGAAAGAGAAGGAGGGAGGGAGGAAAGAGAGAAGAGGGAATGGAGAAAGGAAGGAAGGAAGGAGGGAGGGAGGGAGAAAGGAAAAGAGGAAGGGACGAAGGAAGGAAAGAAGGACAGAGGAAGGAAGGAGGAAAGAAAGAGAGAAGGAGGGAGGGAGGAAAGAGAGAAGGAAGGAAGGAAGGAAAGAAGGACAGAGGAAGGAGGAAAGAAAGAGAGAAGGAGGGAGGGAGGAAAGAGAGAAGGAAGGAAGGAAGGAAAAGAGGGGGATGGAGGAAGGAAAGAAGGAACAGTCAAAACAGACGGGGTCAATTTGACACGGGAGGACGACACAAAGGTTAACCCTCCTGTTGTCCTCAGGTCAAGGAAGGGAGGGAAGAAGGAAGGAAGGAAGGAAGGAAGGAAGGAAAGGAGTCAGGAGGGAGGGAGGGAGGAAGTAAGGAGAGAAGGAAGGAAGGAAGGAAGGAAGGAAGGCAGGAAGGAAGGAAGGAAAAGAGTTTCCTTCCCCCCTCCCTTCTTAACCCTCATTTCCTTCCTTCCTCCTTCCTTTACATCCTCCCTTCCTTCTTTCCTTCCTCCTTCCTTTACTTCCTCGCTCCCTCCTTCTTTCCCTCCCTTCCTCCTTCCTTTACTTCCTCCCTCCCTCCTTATCCCTCCTTTCCTTCCTTCCTGTCCTTCCTCCCTCCTTTCCTTCCTCATTCCTTTCCTTCACCCCTTCCTCCGTCCTCCCTTCTTTCCTTCCCTTCCTCCTTCCTTCCTCCCTCAGTCAAGTTGCAACATTCAGTTCAAATAATCAATTTGTTTATTGAAGGAAATGAATCAGAAGCTATTTAGATAATAATTTGTCATTTGTCAAACATCAAAAAATGACTAATGATTATTTGATTCCAGCTTCTAAAATGTGAGGATTTACTGTTTTTTCTTCTTCTTCTTCTTCTTA
>NC_070585.1:31244989-31262563 GCF_027409825.1 Scomber japonicus | reverse complement strand
GTTTATATCATCAATTCATCACGATGGTTTATAATGATTCATATGTAGAGCTCATAGCACAGCTGGATTTATATAGTATGTCCTAATTGAGGCTATAATAATAATAATAATAATAATAATAATAAAAAGGAATATTAACAGCTTTCAATTGGCATTTTCCAAGCAATCAATCAATCAATCAAATGTATTAATATAGCACCTTTCATACAGGTTAATGTAGTTTAAAGTGCTTCACAGCTGATTGATGAGCTGGTAATAAGACAGAAGAAGGGAACGACATCAAAATACAAATTACAAAGAAAAGAAAAAAGAAAAAATGGAGACCAATGTATGCAAGAGAAAATAAAAATGTTTAGAAAATGTATAAAATAAAGCGAAAATAAATAAGAGAAAAAAAAATTAGAAAAAAAGGGTCAGTGATGTGATATAGCCCAGTGTCATTTGGTGTAACCAGTACATTTTCATAAAACTATGATTATATACAGGAAAATAATGTATTAAAAAAAAACCATCTCAGCTGCTAATTTCTTCTTTGACATTTTGTGTGAGAGAAGATAAATGATTGTACAGTTTACACACACACACACACACACACACACACACACACACACACACACACACACACACATATATAAAGACACAATGGAGGGAGGAGACTGCATTGTTTAAATGTGGAGTGAATTGTTCTTCTTTCTAAATCAATACTTTTTAAGAAGACGCAGGTATCACAGAGTACTTTAGGTTTCGATCCGCTCGGCTCTAACAGAGGAGGAAAGAAGGAAAGACGGATTCCAGGTGAAGAGAAACCCAGTTTTTAAAAACGTGTTAACCCTCCTGTTGTCCTCAGGTGAAGGAAGGACAGGAGGAAGGGAGGGAAGAAGAAAGGAAGAATGAAGGAAGGAAAGGAGTAAGGAGGAAAAGATGAAGGAAGGAAGGAAGGAAGGAAGGAAGGAAGGAAGGAAAGGAGAAAGGAGAAAGGAGGAAAAGAGGAAGGAAGTAAGGAGAGAAGGAAGGAAAGGAGTAAGGAGGAAAAGATGAAGGAAGGAAGGAAGGAAGGAAAGGAGTAAGGAGGAAAAGAGGAAGGAAGTAAGGAGAGAAGGAAGGAAAGGAGTAAGGAGGAAAAGATGAAGGAAGGAAGGAAGGAAAGGAAGAAAGGAAGGAAAGATGGAAGGAAGGATGGAAGGAAGGAAGGAAAGAAAGCTGGAAGGAAGGAAGGAAGGAACAGTCAAAATAGACAGGGTCAATTTGACTCGGGAGGAAGGAAGGAAGGAAGGAAGGAAGGCAGGAAGGAAAGAAAGAAAGCTGGAAGGAAGGAAGGAAGGAAGGAACAGTCAAAACAGACGGGGTCAATTTGACAGGAAGGTTAAATCAGGTTCCTGTAAATATAAAAACTGTTTTTACTTTCCATCTTAATATTTACACACACTTTCATTTCATTGTGAGTCAACTTATCTCTAAAAATATTAATTAACAAACACATTTCTGCCAAGATTTAAGTGATTCTGCTCATTCTGTTGTTTTAAAAAGGGTTCAATTTGTGAATGTTGTTATGTAACACGGCTGCTGGTAACCATGGGCAACCGCTTCCAAGAGAAAAGTGTGCTGGTAAAGCAGGTAAAACAAGCAAGACAATGATTTTAATTTAATTATTTTAATCAAATTATTATTTTATAACAATTATTACTGCGTTCTTTTTCTTTTTAAAGATAGTAATAATAAAAAGTGCAATACATTTAATCACATATAATCAAAGTGCAGAATCACATACGTCTCCTAACTCCTTCAGTCTTGATTATCCTTAGCAAATAGTAATCATTAATAAAATACACCAATAGCAAATAAATCACACATTCAATAATCATTCAATCATTGTAGTCAAGATTTTACACCACCTTTTCTATTTTTGTAACACTGCATACACATTTCTTGTATTTTCTGGTTGTATTCTAATAAAGAGGCTGAGAAATAATATTATATATGTTAATTACCGTATTTCCTCTAATAGAGGCCGAGGGCCTTTATTTACCTTAGCTGCCCAGGGGAACCGGCCTGTATTGGAGACCGGCTTATATTTGAGGGAGGCTATTATTTCTTCCTCTGTTTCATACTGGTGCTCAAATTTGCCAGTTACCATACTCAGTTTTCATTCTGCCTACAATTAATTATATTTTTTACACATTAGCAGGTACCGCAACAGCAGCGATCAGCTGGCCAGGATTAATAAACCCTGGAGCACAGGTGGTCAGAATGAATGAATAAATAAATAAAAGTAACACCATGTCAGTTTGAACTGAAAATTCCAGTCCATTTATTTGGAAAATTTGGAAGGCACGTACAATTAACATAACTACTTGTTTTTGTATTTTTTTTTTTCCCATTGGAATTTGCAAAAAAATTGTTTTTTTTCCCCCATTGGCCCGGCCTGTATTTGGGGCCGGCCTTTATTTGTTCGTGTAAACCACGCCCCCGGCCATTATAACAGACCCGGCTATTAAATAGATACCGGCTACTATTAGAGGAAATACGGTATAATATCATTACTAAAACCCTCTCCTCTCAGTGCTTTACATTACTGCCGTGGTTTTTACGTATGTTCCCTTTAAATGCTCGGCCAGAACTCAGAGGTGAAGTGTAGAGAGAGGCAGCGGCCGTGTCAACATCTTTAAAATTGGATTTGCTGCTGAAATACTCCGTTTGCAGCACAACATGACATCCATTCCCCAACCCTAATTCACCTTCCTCTCCTTAACTAGCGTCTTTCTCTTCTCCTCTCTCTCTCTCTCTCTCTCTGCCTCCTCTTCCCCCCCCCCTTTTCTTTTTCTTGAGTCTCTCTCTCTTTCTCTCTCTCTCTCTCTCTCCCTCTCTCTCTTCTCCTCCCTTTTTTTCCTGAGTCTCTCTCCTCTCTCTCTTTTCTCCTCCCTCCTTTTTTCCTGTCTCTCTCTCTTCTCCCCTTTTTTTTCCCTGAGTCTCTCTCTCTCTCTCTGTCTCTCTCTCTCTCTCTCTCTCTGTCTCTCTCTCTCTCTGTCTCTCTCTCTCTCTCTCTCTCTCTCTTCTCTCTCTCTTTTCCTCCTCTTGTCCCCCCCTCTCTCTCTCTCTCTCTCTCTTTCTTCTCCCCCCTTTTTTTCCTCTCTCTCTCTCTCTCTCTCTCTCTCTCTCTCTCTCTCTCTCTCTCTCTCTCTCTCAAGCTAAGAGTATGATATATAAAAGGTTTAAATGGAGTCATGTTTTATGTTTTTTGTCACCTCTGTATTAGGAGTTTTACCCACCACCACCACCACCACCACCACCCCCACCCTTCCCCTCCTCCCTCCGTTTCCATGACGACAGGTGTAAGCCAGCCACTCAACGATCGGCCGGGTCGACTTCTCATCTTTTTTGTCTCTCGTTGCACTCGCCTGTTAACTCTGAAAGGCTTTCAAGTAAATCAAAAAAGATAATCACCCACACTCTCTGGTCCGCGGTGTGTGTGTGTGTGTGTGTGTGTGTGTGTGTGTGTGGGGGGGGGGGGGGTAATGCAGTTTAAGTGCACGTTGAATTAAAAAAAGAGGGGGGGGGGGGGGGCCACTGTATTACCACGTTAGCGATAATGCAAATAATAGACTTGATGCTCAGCGTGAAGTTTCGAGGGTCTCTTAACCTTTTTGACAAGCACTCCCGTATCTGTGCACAACTTTTTGAAACTGATAAACTCAGAATAATAAAATCTATCCGACACGATCACGACCTCGTTCACCCCGTCTCACCCCCGTCACTCTCCCTACAGCAGGGGGGTTAAACCATGCGGCCCGTGGGCCAGAAGCGGCCCGCCAAGAGGTCCAACCCATCCTCCCGTCCTCCTTCCTCCTTGTCTTCTTTTCCTTCCTTCCTTCCTTTCTTCCTCCCTTCCTGCCTGTCTTCTTTTCCTTCCTTCCATCTCTCCTTCCTACCTTTCGTCCCTCCTTCCTTCCTTCCATCTGTCCTTCTTCCCTTCCTTCCATCTGTCCTTCCTACCTTTCTTCCTCCCTCCCTTCCTTCCTTCCTCCTTCCCTTCCTTCTTTCCTTCCTTCCTTCCTATATTCTATTCCTTCTCCTCCTTCTTTTCCTTCCTTCCTCCCTTCTTTCCTTCCTTCCTCCCTTTCTTCTGTCTGTTCTTCCTTCCTTCCTTTCTTCCTTCCTATATTCTTTTCCTTCTCCTCCTTCTTTCCTTCCTTCCTCCTTTTCTTCTGTCTGTCCTTCCTACCTTTCGTCCTTCCTTCCTTCCTTCCTTCCTCCCTTTCTTCTGTCTGTCCTTCCTACCTTTCGTCCCTCCTTCCTTCCTTCCTTCCTTCCCTCCATCTCTTTAATGATCTGGCCCACATGAGATCAGATTGGACTGTATGTGGCCCTTGAATCAGTTTGACACCTCTGCTCTACAGCATACAACAGGAAGTGGACCTGATTTCACCCTTTTCACTCTTATCTCCATTATGTTATATTTTCACTGAGGTTGTAGAATAATGAACTGCTTGCCACAGCGATTTTTTTAAGATCTCAAAGTTTACCCACACAGACAGAATAGTGAAGGTTTATTTTTTGCTTTCAGGCGATGTCTAGTTTGTGAAGGTTAAGTGAGGATTGAACGATCCCACATACATTATCAAGGAGTGCTTGTTAAAGTTAGAACACCTTAAAGGGAAACTCATATCGACGTGTGTTTCCAGGTATCGGTGGAGGAATATGATGTGCAAATGTGTGAAAAGTAATATAAAGTGTGTTTTGTCTCCAGAGGGGAACGTCGGTCAGGGTTGAAAACAAGTTCAAAATCAAATGAAAAAACAATCTTGAAGTGTTGAGAGAAAATAAGGTTAGCAGACATCTGTAGCCTGCTGCTAATATCTCCTGTAGGCCAGCAGCTCCAGGCTAGCATCACACACCTGAATCTATGTCAGTGGACAAGTTGCATTGTGGGTAATGAAGGCAATAAGTTTTGACCATCCAATTTGTTCTAAACCTCATACTTTCCTACTACTCGTACTAACTCTGACGTCATTTGAAGTATGTAGTGTGTTTCAAACTGTGTAGTGATTTAGAGTATGTGAGAAGTTCCTGGATGGTTTACTAGATTCTCCAGAAATGCAGAGTATGCATCAAGAGCCGACTACTCACACTCACATTACCCAAGATGCAACGCTGCTACTCACACTCACATTACCCCAAGATGCAACGCTACTACTCACACTCACATTACCCAAGATGCAACGCTACTACTCACACTCACATTACCCAAGATGCAACGCTACTACTCACACTCACATTACCCAAGATGCAACGCTACTACTCACACTCACATTACCCAAGATGCAACGCTACTACTCACACTCACATTACCCAAGATGCAACGCTACTACTCACACTCACATTACCCAAGATGCAACGCTACTACTCACACTCACATTACCCAAGATGCAACGCAACTTCTGAAAAAAACCCAAAATACAAACATCACAGATCACCACCTCGCTGGTTTCAAGTTAGCTACACTTCCTGTTTTCAAAATAAAAGCACCAATTCTATCGTTATGGTTTCCTTAATAAAAGGTAACAGGTGTTTTTATTTTGTGAAAATGACAGGAAGTGCGTTACTCGCTATATACGGCTAACTTGAGCGGCTCTGAATTCTCAGGAACAAAACTTTAAAACAGGTGTTATTTGGACTAATTAGCGTCACATTGTGGATCTAAAGGGCTACTTTACTTTCTTCCTAAAAAGGTTAGAAATGTGGATAAAGTGGTTTATTTACAGAGTTAGAGCTAAAATGAAATCAGCTTCAGCCTGATGATTTCAGCTTGGGTAGGAACCAAATGCATTGTGGGTAATCGTGTGTAGTTTACTACAGTGTAAAAGGTCTGCTTACTATCTGGTCCTTTAGTGTGTAGTATAGAAGTATGTAGTATATAGTATAGAAGTATATAGTATAGAAGTATGTAGTAATGCGGTTTCGAACACAGCCACTGTCACAAGCTTGGCTTTAGACAAAAACAAGTGGAGTCAAATGTGTATTCAATGCAAAAGTAAATTTAATCATAAGAAAGTCATCAAATTTAACAAGTCTGTAGAGTCAGAGAGAGAGAGAGAGAGAGAGAGAGAGAGAGAGAGAGAGAGAGAGAGAGAGAGAGAGAGAGAGAGAGAGAGAGAGAGAGAGAGAGAGAGAGAGAGAGAGAGAGAGAGAGAGAGAGAGAGAGAGAGAGAGAGGAGAGAGAGAGAGAGAGAGAGAGAGAGAGAGAGAGAGAGAGAGAGAGAGAGAGAGAGAGAGAGAGAGGAAGCAGCTCTGCAGACAGAGTCACACCCAACCCGTGTATTACATCATGTGACGACCTCACTCATTATACTATCACAATTTGATCCATTTGGTCCAAGAGAAGAGTCAAACAATTAGATCATTTTATCTTCATTCAATGGGACCAACGAGGCGGAAACTATGCAGAAGAAGAAGAAGAAGAAGGCTTTAGTCTTCATGTGCTGAAGCTGTATCCAGTTCTATTTATACATCCATGGCTTTGACAAGGAAGGAAAACTACATGGAATAAATGGTCCAATAATATTGAATAATGCTTTCCTTTAAAAGTGCAATACATCAAAAAAAGCATTCAGCATTTTAGCCCTCCTGTTGTCCTCAGGTGAAGGAAGGACAGGAGGAAGGGAGGGAAGAAGGAAGGAAGGAAAGAAGGAAGGAAGAAGGAAGGAAGGAAAGAAGAAAGGAAGAAGGAAGGAAAGGAGTAAGGAGGAAAAGATTAAGGAAGGGAGGAAGGAAAGAAGGGAGGCGAAGGGTAAGGAGGAAAAGATTAAGGAAGGGATGAGGAAGGAAAAGAGTAAGGAGGAAAAGAGGAAGGAAATAAGGAGAGAAGGAAGGAAAGGAGTAAGGAGGGAAGGAAAGAATGGAGTAAGGAAGGAAGGAAAGGAGTAAGGAGGAAAAGAGGAAGGAAGGAGGAAGGAAGGGAAGGAAAGGAAGGAAGGAAAGTAGTATGGAAGGACGAGGGGGCAAATAAAGAGGGAAGGAGGGGAAGAACGAAGGAAAAAATAAAGAAAAAGGAAGGAAGAAAGGAAGGAAGGAAAGAAAGAAGAAACAGTCAAAACAGACGGGAGGGTTAAATGACTATAGAGCAGCAAGCCCAGAGGAAGAAGGAAGGAAAGGAGGGAGGGAGGAAGGAAGGAAGGGAAGGAAAGGAAGGAAAGGAAGGAAGGAAAGGAGTATGGAAGGAGTAAACATACATCTGAAGTGTTTTCATCACAGCATCACATCTTCCTTTTTCTCTCCATGCAGATATTCCATTCAGCATTTTAACCCTCCTGTTGTCCTCAGATGAAGGAAGGACAGGAGGAAGGGAGGGAAGAAGGAAGGAAGGAAGAAGGAAGGAAGGAAGGAAAGGAGTAAGGAGGAAAAGAGGAAGGAAGGGAGGAGAGAAGGAAGGAAGAAAATGAGGCAGGAAGGAAGGAAGGGAAGGAAAGAAGGGAAGAAAGGAAGGAAAGGAGGAAGGAGGAAAAGAGGAAAGAAGGAAGGTAGGAAAGAAAGAAGGAAGGAAAGGAGTAAGGAGGGAAGGAAGGGAGGAAGGACAGCAGTAAGGAGGAAAAGATTAAGGAAGGGAAGACGGAAGGAAAGGAGTAAGGAGGGAAGGAAGGAAAGGAGTAAGGAGGAAAAGAGGAACGAAGGAAGGATAGAAAGAAGAAAAAGGAGTAAGGGAAGGAAAGGAGGGAGGAAGGAAAGGAAGGAAGGAAAGGAGTATGGAAGGAGTACACATACATCTGCAGTGTTTTCATCACAGCATCACATCTTCCTTTTTCTCTCCATGCAGATATTCTAAATAGAAACATCCTGCACTTTCTTTTTTCTTTTCTTTTTAAAGCAGCGTTGCACGGCACAGCAGGCTGATAAGATATTTGCAGAGCATGAAGAAGAAGAAGAAGAAGAAGTAGAAGAAGAAGAAAAAGAAAAAAAAAAAAACAACAAACCAGCACAAACACAAGACAAACAAATGCGAGCGCCTGAATCAAACTAAACCCGAAAACTAGTGAGACGCCATGAACACCAGAAGCTTTTAATCCTGCCTCTAGTCTCAGCAGCTTGTAGTGGAGACGCAACAGAAGAGTCAGCATCTTTCTCTTTTTTTTTTTTCTTTTTTTTCTCTTTTTCATTGCTCCCAACAAAAAAAAAGCTGCATGTGTACTCAACTCTTCCCATCGTCATGTAAGCTTTTATTCAGCAGGGCGTCTGGCAACTCAAGGCAAACTCCTCTTTTTTCCCTCCAACGCTGTGGCTGTCAATCAAGACCCCCACCCACTTGCCTTGCCCCCCCCCCCCCCCCTTCCCTCTCCACCCCCCTCCCCCCCCTCCTCCCTCATTCATGTCTGCCTGGGGGGAGATTGCCCTCTGTCGCCTGCTGTCAGGACTGCAGGAAGAGAGTGATTGTGTGGGTGGCTGGGTGAGATGGATGGATGGTTGGAGGTGGGTTTTTTTTTTTTACCCCCTCTGGGACTGAGGTGAAGCTCTCAGCTGAAACATGGCAGAACAGTGAATCAGACCTGGAAGACTCTCTGACAGTCCAACATTCAGACAGCAGATTCACTCTGTTGCATTCGTGTGAAAAATGCAACTGAAGAAACTGACAATCAAGCATACGTCCAAAAATGCCAATTTTTAAAATAAAAAATAACCCTCCTGTTGTCCTCAGGACCAAGGAAGGAAAGGAGGAAGGAGGGAAAAGAGGAAGGAGGTAAGGAGAGAAGGGAGGGAGGAAGGGAGGGAGGGAGAGAGAGGGGGAAGGAAGGAAGGAAAGGAGTGAGGGGGAAGGAAGGAAGGAAAGGAGTGAGGGGGGAGGAAGGAAGGAAAGGAAGGAAAGGATTTAAAATAACCTTTTTTTTTAAAGCATTGTGAACATGATCCAATAGATTTTCTTATTTGCATCTTATCTGCTTAATCCTAAAACCCTACTGTTTGGGTCAAATGTGACCTGGAACAACCTCAGTGGACAAAATTGACCCTAACTGCACAGAAACACTTTATTTAACCCTCACATTTGACCCGTTTTGACATTTAACAGCTATAAAAAAACACCCCAAATGTATTTTACCCTGAAATTCAATGACTTCTCCTTTGTCCATTGAAGCTGTTCCGGGTCAAATTCGACCCGTATCTATTGACATGTGTTTTAGTGAAATGAATAGTTTAATTCATAGTTTTAATAAGATAGTAGTTATGAGGATATCTTTTTATGATGTAGCAGTGAAAACTGATTGCTCTAATGGTCATACAATAAGATGCTAAAATGACAAAAAGAGACACAAAATTGATTAAAAGAGACACAAATTGACTAAAAAACCCTAAAAATATAATAAAGAGACATGAAAATGACTAAAAGACACACAAATTGACTAACGAAACCTAAAAAAAATACAAAAAAGAGACATAAAAATGACTAACAGAGACACAAATAGGCTAAAGAAACCTAAAAACTACCAAAAAGAGACATAAAAATGACTAAAAACAACTGGTTACCATGGTAACTTAGAGATTGAGTGACTATAGAGACTCAAAACTACCAAAAAGAGACATTTCCATCATTATTGCTATGTTATATTTTCATGTCTGAGGTAAAATAGGACATGATATTGTGTGATAGGAGATGTTTAGTGGTGTAAAAGCTAATAAATACACTCTCTCTGCTCTCTGAAACATGAATTAAAGGGTTAAATCACACATTTTATTGATCAATCAGATCGACTATTGATGCTTTCTAAACACATCTGTGGTTTAAAATGTGGTGTAGACACATTTTATGAGAGGAAAAGGTAGAATTATATCAGCCTATAAAGATATATTTGATCCTTTAGTGACTATATCAGGAAATGGAGTTTTAACGGTGAGCTATTCATTCCTAAATTAAACTTTCTTGCTTAATAGTCTCCATTTAGGTTTTAACCACTCAGTTCTTTCACACAGTGCAGTTTTTATATATATATATATATATAAGTGCATCAGTTTGAATCATCTTTGTGAACCACTATGTGACCTCATCGGCGTAGGTCACTGCAGCCACTATCACACATCCATCCATTAACATTTGAGACCTTTTAAAAGCATTTAAGCTTATTATACAGAGTGGAGTTTTGCCTGTGGCACCAAAACATCCAGCGCTCGCCTCCTCCTCCTCCTCCTCCTCCTCCACAGGTGGCTGATGTAGGCTGGTACTACTACTGTACTCGTGTTGTTTCTACTCTAAGCGTTGCACCCCATCTGTCTTTGTGCCAAGTGATCCGTGCTATTGTTTATTAAAAATGTAATTATGTTGAGCAGCGTGAGGTTTTTATTTACTGGTCTCCTATGTCATGTACAGTGTCAGATCTGTTGTTAGTAGATGTTGTTGTGAGAGGGATGTTTGATGCACGCAGAGCTGCAGCAAGAATTTAAATATCTATATCAAGATTAAGAAGGAGGAAAAGAGGAAGGAAGTAAGGAGAGAAGGAAGGGTGGAAGGGAGGGAGGAAGGAAGGAAGGAAGAGAGGGAGGAAGGAGTCAAGGAGTGAGGAAGGAAGGAAAAGATGGAGGAGAAGGAAGAGAAGACAGCAAGGACGGAAGGAAGGAAGACAGGAAGGAAGGAAGGAAGGAAGGAAGGAAGGAAGAAAAGATGGAAGGAAGACAGGACGGGTGGAAGGAAGGGACAAAGAAAGAAAAGGAGGGAGGAAGGAATTTAGGAGAGAAGGAAGGGAGGAAGGAAAGGAGGGAAGGAGGGAAGGAAGGAAGGAAAGGAGTAAGGACGAAAAAAGGAACGAAGTAAGGAGAGGTGGAAGGGAGGGAGAGAGAGGGAAGGAAGGAAGGAAGGAAGAAAAGAAAGGAGTAAAGACAAAAGGAAGAAATTTAGGAGAGAAGGAAGGGAGGAAGGAAGGAAGGAAAGGAGTAATGACAAAAAGGAAGGAATTTAGGAGAGAAGGAAGGGAGGAAGGAAGAAAGGAAGGAAAGGAGTCAGGACGAAAAGAGGAAGGAATTTAAGAGAGAAGGAAAGGAGGAAGGGAAGGAAGGAAGGAAGGAAAGAAAGGAGTAAGGACGAAAAGAGGAAGGAAAGGTGTAAGGAGGGAGGAAGGAAGGAAGCAAGGAAGGATGGAAGGGTGATCCGTGATATTGTTTATTAAAAATGTAATTATGTTGAGCAGCGTGAGGTTTTTATTTACTGGTCTCCTATGTCATGTACAGTGTCAGATCTGTTGTTAGTAGATGTTGTTGTGAGAGGGATGTTTGATGCACGCAGAGCTGCAGCAAGAATTTAAATATCTACATCAAGTTTAAGAAGGAGGAAAAGAGGAAGGAAGTAAGGAGAGAAGGAAGGGTGGAAGGGAGGGAGGAAGGAAGGAAGGAAGAGAGGAAGGAAGGAGTCAAGGAGTGAGGAAGGAAGGAAAAGATGGAGGAGAAGGAAGAGAAGACAGCAAGGACGGAAGGAAGGAAGGAAGACAGGAAGGAAGGAAGGAAAGAAGGAAGGAAGGAAGGAAGAAAAGATGGAAGGAAGACAGGACGGGTGGAAGGAAGGGACAAAGAAAGAAAAGGAGGGAGGAAGGAAGGAAGGAAGGAAAGGAGGAAGGGAAGAAATGAGTAAGGACGAAAAAAGGAAGGAATTTAGGAGAGGAGGAAGGAAAGGAGGAAGGAAGGAAAGGAGGAAGGAAGGGAAGGAGGAAGGAACGAAGGAAGGAAAGGAGTAAGGACGAATAGAGGAACGAATTTAGGAGAGAAGGAAGGGAGGATCCTTCCTCCCTTCCTTCTCTCCTAAATTCGTTCGGAAGGAAGGAAAGAAGGAAGGAAAGGAATAAGGACGAAAAGAGGAAGACATTTAAGAGAGAAGAAAAGGAGGAAGGGAAGGAAGGAACGAACGAAAGGAGTAAGAAGGGAGAGAGGAAAGGTGGAAGGAAGGAAGGAAGGAAGGAAGGAAGGAAAGGAGTAAGGAGGGATGGAGGAAGGACAGGAGGAAGGAAGGAAGCAAGGAAGGATGGAAGGGTGATCCGTGATATTGTTTATTAAAAATGTAATTATGTTGAGCAGCGTGAGGTTTTTATTTACTGGTCTCCTATGTCATGTACAGTGTCAGATCTGTTGTTAGTAGATGTTGTTGTGAGAGGGATGTTTGATGCACGCAGAGCTGCAGCAAGAATTTAAATATCTACATCAAGTTTAACCCTCCTGTTGTCCTCTCAGGGCCAAGGAAGGAAAGGAAGGAAGGAGGGAAAAGAGGAAGGAAGGAAGGAGAGAAGGAAGGGTGGAAGGAAGGGAGGGAGGGAGGGAGGGAGGGAGGGAGTAAGGACAAAAAGAGGAAGGAATTTAGGAGGGAAGGAAGGAAGGAACGAAAGAAGGAAAGGAGGAAGGAGGGAGGGAGGAAGGAAAGGAGGAAGGAAGGAAGGAAAAAAAGGAGTAAGGATGAAAAGAGGAAGGAATTTAGGAGAGAAAGAAGGGAGGAAGGAAGGAAGGAAAGAAAGAAAGAAAGAAAAGAGGAAGGAATTTAAGAGAAAAGGAAAGGAGGAAAGGAGGAAGGAAAGAAGGAAGGAAGCAAGCAAGGAAGGATGGAAGGAGGATGGAGCAAAGAAAGAGGGGAAGAAGGAAGGAAAGAAAGAACAGTCAAAAGAGATGGGGTCAATTTGACCCGGGAGGACGACACAAGGGTTAATGCAAAGTGTAGCATCGTCATTATTAAGCTACTCGAGTGATTTCAGTCGATCTTAAAACTTTCTGTAAGGAAACTAACTGAAAAGCCTCAAATGTGAACCTCATGATGGCACGCGAAAGAAAACCAAATCAAAGTCAGGGTTAGGGTTAGAGAAGTTTTTTTTGGTCAATCCATCAATCCTTCCAGTAAATGTGAATATTTCAGCTTGATAAGTGATAAATGAAACTTTGACCTGCTGCTCTGGCTGCAGGAAAAAAGTCCAGGTCTCACACAAGTTGAATTAGAAGTCGAATCCTCAGCAAGTTTCATACAGTAGCGTGATCCATTTAATATTTGTGGAGACATTTCAATTAAAAAAAAAAAGCCAAAAGTGGTAATGTCATGGTCACGCTATGAACTCAGGGAGCCGCCGAAATCAGTGGAATTCATTCTGTGAGGAGTTTGAACGTCTTTGTCAAATTTCATGGCCACCAATCTAAAAAAAAAAAAAACATGTTGAGATAGTTCAGTCTGCGGCCAAAATGTGTGTGGACATTATCATTTTTAGAGCTTTATGCTACTACCCAGCCAGCATGTCCATGTGGGCCCCATATGGGTTAAATGCGGGCTATGTGTGGCACTGAGGCAGGTCCCACATGGGCTGACTGTATGAGCCCCATGAGGTATTTAAGTAGGCTAAGCAGGCATCGGCATAAACAGGGCAAATTGTATGGATTCAGAAACATGGGCCCCACATGCTCAATTCACCCACTTGGGCCCTACTTGAAACCCAGTCAGAACCTTTTTGAAGCCCATATGGACAAACACAGATGGCATCACCATGGCAACTGCAGACAAGCCCATGTGGGACCCATATGGCAACCCAAATTTAACCCTTATGGGGCCCACATGGTGTCAATAACATGGGCCCCATATGTTCAATTCACCCATTTGGGCCCCACTAGAAACCCAGTCGGAATCCATTTGAAGCCAATATGGGCAAACACAGGTGACGTCACCATGGCAACTGCAGACAAGCCCATGTGGGACCCATATTGCAGCCCAAATTTAACCCTTATGGGGCCCACATGGTGTCAGTAACATGGGCCCCATATGTTCAATTCACCCACTTGGGCCCTACTTGAAACCCAGTCAAAACCCATTTGAAGCCCATATGGGCAAACACAGGTGACATCACCATGGCAACTGCAGACAAGCTCATGTGGGACCCATATTGCAGCCCAAATTTAACCCTTATGGGGCCCAAATGGTGTCAGTAACATGGGCCCCATATGTTCAATTCACCCACTTGGGCCCTACTAGAAACCCAGTCAGAACCCATTTGAAGCCCATAGGTTAGGTTACCGTGGAAACTGCAGACAAGCCAATGTGGGACCCATTTTGCAGCCCAAATTTAACCCTTATGGGGCCCACATGGTGTCAGTAACATGGGCCCCATACGTTCATTTCACCCACTTGGGCCCTACTTGAAACCCAGTCAGAACCCATTTGAAGCCCATAGGTGACGTTACCATGGAAACTGCAGACAAGCCAATGTGGGACCCATATTGTAGCCCAAATGTAACCCTTATGGGGCCCACATGGACATGCTGGCTGATGAGATAACCCTTTATTAGTCCCACAATGGAGAAATTTACAGTGTTATAGCAGCAAAGTGAATAGCAATAATAGAAATAGCATGAATAAAGAGAATAAGGAAAAATAAAAATAGGAACAAATGGAAATACAAAATAGTAATATTATGTATAAATGGGAATATTGAGTCCAGTTTTTGGGTGCATAATCAACCACCTCTTTAAAGTGTTGTGCCTCTCTACTGCTGAGATGGAGCTCTGTACATTTAGACAAAGGCTTGATGATGATAATGATAATAATAATGTTAATAATGATACTATAATGAGCTTTATTGGCATCTAATTCAGTAGCTCTCAGTGTGCTGTATACATGAATTAGTGAGTGAGAGAAGCTGCTGGTTGTTGGATATGAGCGCAGCAGCTGTGATGTTGTATTTTTTTTTTTTTTTTTTTTTTTTCTGTGTCAGACTTCTCTGGGAAAAGGATCTAACATCCTGTACTGTATGTGCTCGTTTCGCCACAGCCACAGCACCCTGACAGCTTTTTTTAACATCTCAAACATTAAAAACAAACAGAGTGACAACAACTTCTTCATGTCGCCTTATCCTTTTTTTTTTTTTTTTTTTTTATATTCTCCTTTTCTGCTTTTTTTTTTTTTTTAGTTTTCCCTCCCTCCCTGCCTCCCTCCCTCCCTCCCTCCCTCCCTCCACCACCACCTCCTCCTCCTCTCCATCCCTGTTTCATTGATGTCAGCTTTTCAACAGCACAGGAGTAGTACTCAAAAGAGTGTCATCGCTGTTTTCTCTTCCCCCCTCCCTCCCCCTCCCCCTTTTTTCTCTCTCTCTGCTTCAACACAAAGAACGCTTTCAATTTTTAATGCACCGAGCTCAGAGAGAGAAGACACCCCAAACAAGAGGGAGAGGAGTAGTAATGATGAACAGCTTTAAACAGATGAGAGGTTGTACTTTGCTCAAAATATCCTCTGTTCTTTTCAGCTAAAAAAGAGAAAAGGGAAAATAAAAAATAAAAAAACATGATGCTGTGAGCTGCAGGGATGTTTCTGAACACTCGGGGAAGGCGTATAATGCATTTTTTATACAAATATTTGTTCTTTCCAGTTAATTTAAAAAGCTTTTCATATTGTTTTTCCCCCTCAAAGATTAACCTGGTATTTTCTGGATGTTTCATTCATACGTATAATATGCTGGTTTTAACACAGATCTCTGGTTTCATGGTATAATATAATAGATCATCCTTATTTAACCCTCCTGTTGTCCTCGAGTCAAGGAAGGAAGGGAGGAAGAAGGAAGGAAAGAAGAAAGGAAGGAAGGAAAGGAAGGAAGGATGGAGGAAATAAGGAAGGAAGGGAGGTAGGAGGGAGGGAGGGAGAAATGAAGAGACGAAGGGAGGAAGGAAAGGAAAGGAAAGGAGGGAGGAAGGGAGGAAAGGAAAGATGGAAGGGAGGAAGGAAGGAAAGGAAAGGAGGGAGGAAAGGAGGAAAGGAAAGATGGAAGGGAGGAAGGAAGGAAAGGAAAGAAGGAAGGGAGGAAGGAAGGAAGGAAAGGAAGGACGGTAGGAGGGAGAAAGGAAAAGAGGAAGGGAGGAAGGAAAGGAAGGAAGGAGGGACAGGAGGAAAGAGAGAGGATGGAAAGAAATAGAGAAGGAAGGAAGGATGAAAGGAAAGGGAGGAAGGAAGGAAAGGAAGGAAGGAAGGAAGAAAGAAAGAAAAGTCAAAACAGATGGGGTCAATTTGACCCGGGAGAAGGGTGTGAGCTGCAGGGATGTTTCTGAACACTCGGGGAAGGCGTATAATGCATTTTTTATACAAATATTTGTTCTTTCCAGTTAATTTAAAAAGCTTTTCATATTGTTTTTCCCCCTCAAAGATTAACCTGGTATATTCTGGATGTTTCATTCATACGTATAATATGCTGGTTTTAACACAGATCTCTGGTTTCATGGTATAATATAATAGATCATCCTTATTTAACCCTCCTGTTGTCCTCGAGTCAAGGAAGGAAGGGAGGAAGAAGGAAGGAAAGAAGAAAGGAAGGAAGGAAAGGAAGGGAGGATGGAGGAAATAAGGAAGGAAGGGAGGTAGGAGGGAGGGAGGGAGAAATGAAGAGACGAAGGGAGGAAGGAAAGGAAAGGAAAGGAGGGAGGAAGGGAGGAAAGGAAAGGAAAGGAGGGAGGAAGGGAGGAAAGGAAAGATGGAAGGGAGGAAGGAAGGAAAGGAAAGGATGGAGGAAAGGAAAGGAAAGAAGGAAGGGAGGAAGGAAGGAAGGAAAGGAAGGACGGTAGGAGGGAGAAAGGAAAAGAGGAAGGGAGGAAGGAGAGGAAGGAAGGAGGGACAGGAGGAAAGAGAGAGGATGGAAAGAAATAGAGAAGGAAGGAAGGAAGGAAGGAAGGAAGGAAGGAAGGAACAGTCAAAACAGATGGGATCAATTTGACCCGGGAGGACAAGAGGAGGGTTAAGTACGCTTAATTTAAAAAGCTTTTCATATTGTTTTTCCCCCTCAAAGATTAACCTGGTATTTTCTGGATGCTTCATTCATACGTATAATATGCTGGTTTTAACACAGATCTCTGGTTTCATGGTGGTAAATTGGCAGTAATGGCCTGTAGTGGCCCACACAGTCAGGCTGGGTGTGTTGAGGCGTTACAAGCTGCTAAAAAAATATAAATATTGAATGAAAACCGATATAATAGATCATCCTTATTTAACCCTCCTGTTGTCCTCGAGTGAAGGAAGGAAGGAAGGAAGAAGGAAGGAAAGGAGGGAGGAGGAAGGAAGAAAGGAAGGAAGGAAGGAAAGGAAAGGAAAGGAAAGGAGGAAATAAGGAAGGAAGGGAGGTAGGAAGGAAAGGAAGGACAGAGGAAATAAGGAAGTTAGGAGGGAGGGAAGGAGGGAGAAAGGAAAAGAGGAAGGGAGGAAGGAAGGAAAGAAGGACAGGGGAAAGAAGGAAGGAAAGGAGGGAGGAGGAAGGAAGGAAGGAAGGAAGGAAGGTAAGGTAAGGAAAGGAAAGCAAAGGAAAGGAGGGAAGGTAAGGAAAGGAAAAGGAGGGAGGAAGGGAGGAAAGGAAAGGAGGAAAGGAAGGGAGGAAGGAAAGGAAGGACAAAGGAAATAAGGAAGTTAGGAGGGGGGGAAGGAGGGAGGAAGGAAAAGAGGAAGGGAGGAAGGAAAGAAAGAAGGACAGGGGAAAGAAGGAAGGGAGGAAAGGAAGGAAGGAGGGACAGGAGGAAAGAGAGAGGATGGAAAGAAATAGAGAAGGAAGGAAGGATGGAAGGAAGGAAGGAAGGAACAGTCAAAACAGATGGGATCAATTTGACCCGGGAGGACAACAG
>NC_070585.1:31222489-31239989 GCF_027409825.1 Scomber japonicus | reverse complement strand
AACTTCAGTTTTCTGGAAGCACTTTTGTGATCCTCTTGTTAAAATGGAGGTGCTGCGTTTTGGTCTTTTCTGCCCCGGCAATTTGTCTGGTGACGACTGCAGTAGGCTCGGGCGTCCGTCCATCAGATAAAGTGGAAGGAACCTGCTGGCTTTTCTCCAGCAACAAAGAACTGCTGATAGCAGCCGAGGCCGCAGCCGTCTTTCAGTGTAAAAGACTTTTTTTTTTTTTTCTCTCCTTCACATTCTTTCTCCAAATCTCTCGAAATCTGCTTGTCCCTGCTCGCTTTGTGAGCATGTCACAGTATGTGGCAGGTAACAGCCCCCAACCACCACTTCCTGTCAGCGGACAAGGCGAGGACAAAGGGCTCGCAGTGCAGCCAGACGGGGAGATGTAGTGAAGTTGAAGTGTTAACCCCCCCCAAACCCCCCCTCCCAACGCTGAAGCAGAATATCTTGGATTCAACTCGCCAGCTACGACGACGACGGAGAATAACAGGTCGCAGTCTTGACCTGTGCCGAGGAAGATTAGAAAATAAAGCAGACAGAAGCTGCGGGGGATCTGAAGGAGGATGAAGACAGAAAGAGAGGAGACTTTCACTGTTTCCATTTCGGGATAAAGCAGCTGATTTTTTAAAAAAAACATCCTGTTGCAGAAAAGCAAAAAACTAAAAAAAAAAGAAGAAGTTATTAATCAGAATCGGACACAATGAGATTTTACTTTGAAGGCAAATATGGAAATAAATCTTAACAAGTCATTCATTCAGATTCCTACAATCACATTCTCTTAACCCTCGTATCGTCCTCCCGGGTCAAATTGACCCTTTCTTCCTTCCTCCTTCCTTCCTTCCTCCCTTCCTTCTTTATTTCCTTCTTCCTCCTTTCCTTCCTTCCTTCCTCCTCCCTCCCTCCCTCACTCCTTCCTTCCTTCCTTCCTTCCCTCCTTCGTTCTTTCCTTCCTTCCCTCCTTCGTTCTTTCCTTCCTTCTTCCTCCTTTCCTCCCTTTCTCCTCCCTCTCTCCTTCCTCCCTCCCATCCTTCCTTCTTCCTTCCCTCCTTTCTTTCTTTCCTTTCTTCCTTCCTTCCTCCCTCCCTTCCATCCTCCTTCCTTCCTAACAAGTCATTCATATGAAGTGTAAATGTCTGCTAATGGGATTCTGACACTCTTTTCTATAATACTCCTCAATTAAGTAGGATTATGTCACCACTGTGGTACAATGATGATGATGATGATGATGAGGGGTCACTGAGAGGACACATATGTCACTGACAGTCTGCTCTTTATCGGTAACCTCATACATGAAAATACTCTCCATCAACATCTGAATCTTTTATTAATATTCCTGCATGATATTTGCAACAGTTGCTCCATTTTTCACTGAATAAATAAACAGCTAATCTAATCAAATGTGTCACAGGTCGATAAAAGGTGGTGAAAAACAGAACCCTCCTGTTGTCCTCGAGTCAAGGAAGGAAGGGAGGAAGGAAGAGAGGAAGGAGGAAGGATGGAAAGGAGGAAGAAGGGAGGAGGAAGGAAGGAAAGGAGGGAGGAAGGAAGGATAGGAAAGAGGGAAAGACAGAGGAAAGAAGTAAGAAAGGAAGGTAGGAGGGAGGGAAGAAGGAAGGAAAAGAGGAAGGGAGGACGGGAGGAGGGAGGGAGGAACAAAGGGAGGGAGGAAGGAAGGGACGAAGGATAGGAAGGAGGGAAAGACAGAGGAAAGAAGGAAGGAAGGAAGAAAGGAAGGGAGGAAGGATAGGAAGGAGGGAAAGACAGAGGAAAGAAGGAAGAAAGGAAGGGAGGATGGAGGGAAGGAGAAAGGAAAAGAGGAAGGGAGGACGGGAGGAGGGAGGGAGGAACAAAGGGAGGGAGGAAGGAAGGGACGAAGGATAGGAAGGAGGGAAAGACAGAGGAAAGAAGGAAGGAAGGAAGAAAGGAAGGGAGGAAGGATAGGAAGGAGGGAAAGACAGAGGAAAGAAGGAAGGAAGAAAGGAAGGTAGGAGGGAGGGAAGGAGAAAGGAAAAGAGGAAGGGAGGACGGGAGGAGGGAGGGAGGAACAAAGGGAGGGAGGAAGGAAGGGACGAAGGATAGGAAGGAGGGAAAGACAGAGGAAAGAAGGAAGGAAGGAAGAAAGGAAGGAGGAAGGGAAGGAGAAAGGAAAAGAGGAAGGGAGGACGGGAGGAGGGAGGGAGGAACAAAGGGAGGGAGGAAGGAAGGGACGAAGGATAGGAAGGAGGGAAAGACAGAGGAAAGAAGGAAGGAAGGAAGAAAGGAAGGAGGAAGGGAGGGAGAAAGGAAAAGAGATGAAAAGAGGAAGGGAGGACGGGAGGATGGAGGCAGGAACAAAGGGAGGGAGGAAGGAAGGGAGGAAAGGAAAGGAAAGAAGGAAGGAAGGAAGAAAGGAAGGAGGAAGGGAGGGAGGAAGGAAGGAAGAAAGGAGGGAGGAAGGAAGGATAGGAAAGAGGGAAAGACAGAGGAAAGAAGTAAGAAAGGAAGGTAAGAGGGAGGGAAGAAGGAAAGAAGGAAGGAGGAAGGGAGGGAGAAAGGAAAAGAGGAAGGGAGGACGGGAGGAGGGAGGGATGAACAAAGGGAGGGAGGAAGGAAGGGAGGAAAGGAAAGGAAAGAAGGAAGGAAGGAAGAAAGGAAGGAGGAAGGGAGGGAGAAAGGAAAAGAGATGAAAAGAGGAAGGAAGGACGGGAGGAGGGAGGGAGGAACAAAGGGAGGGAGGAAGGAAGGGACGAAGGATAGGAAGGAGGGAAAGACAGAGGAAAGAAGGAAGGAAGGAAGAAAGGAAGGAGGAAGGGAGGGAGAAAGGAAAAGAGATGAAAAGAGGAAGGAAGGACGGGAGGAGGGAGGGATGAACAAAGGGAGGGAGGAAGGAAGGGAGGAAAGGAAAGGAAAGAAGGAAGGGACGAAGGATAGGAAGGAGGGAAAGACAGAGGAAAGAAGGAAGGAAGGAAGAAAGGAAGGGACGAAGGATAGGAAGGAGGGAGAAAGGAAAAGAGATGAAAAGAGGAAGGAAGGACGGGAGGAGGGAGGGATGAACAAAGGGAGGGAGGAAGGAAGGGAGGAAAGGAAAGGAAAGAAGGAAGGGACGAAGGATAGGAAGGAGGGAAAGACAGAGGAAAGAAGGAAGGAAGGAAACTAGCAAGAAAATATCATCTATCATTTTTTGTTGATATCCATGAATGATTAAAGATGGAGACATTGTGATGTAAGTTTCATTCTGACACAATGTTCATTCATAATTTCATCATCCTGTTTTTCCAGATTATAATTTTCTGATCTCTTCTTTACACACGTCTACATGTCCATCTTGGAAGAGGGATCCAAGGGTCTAACCCAGGGGTGTCAAACATGTGGCCCGTGGGCCAAAACTGGCTCACCGGGGGGTCCGCCCCGGCCCACTTCCTGTCTTCTTTTCCTTTCTTTTTTTCATTCTTTGTTACTTCCTTCCTTCCTTCCTTCCATTTGTCCTTTCTTCCTTCCTTCCTCCCATTCATTTGTCCTTTCTTCCTTCCTTCCTTCCTTCCTTCCTCACTTCTTGATTCCTTCCTCCCTCCCTACCTTCCTTCCACCTGTTCTGTCTTCCTTCCATCTTTCCTTCCTTCCTTTCTTCCTTCCTTGCTGTCTTCTCTTCCTTCTCCTCCTTCTTTTCCTTCCTTCCTTCCTTCCACCTGTTCTGTCTTCCTTCCATCTTTCCTTCCATCTTTCCTTCCTTCCTTCCTTGCTGTCTTCTCTTCCTTCTCCTCCTTTTCCTCCCTTCCTCCCTTCCTTCCTTACTTCCTTTAATCCTTCCTTCCTCCTTTTCTTTCTTTGTTCCTTCCTTCCACCTATTCTGTCTTCCTTCCATCTTTCTTTCCTTCCTTCCTTCCTTCCTTGCTGTCTTCTCTTCCTTCTCCTCCTTCTTTTCCTTCCTTACTTCCTTCCTTCCATTTGTCCTTCCTTCCTTGCTGTCTTCTCTTCCTTCTCCTCCTTCTTTTCCTTCCTTCTCCTCTTTCTTTCCTTCCTTCCTTCCTTCCTTCCTTGCTGTCTTCTCTTCCTTCTTCTCCTTCTTTTCCTTCCTTCCTTCTTTCCTTCCTTCCTTCCTTCCTTCCATCTTTTTAATGATCCGGCCCACATCAGATCAAATTGTACTGTATGTTACCCGTGAATGGAAATGAGTGTGACACCTCTGGTCTAACCATAGATGATGTATGACTGCGGAGATAATAAAGTCCCCTGAAACAGATTTGTCATTTATGATATTGGACTAAATACAAATTGACTTGACTTGAACTTTTAAGTGCGTCCTGTCCAGTGTTCGTTAATCAGATATTATGTTTATTGATTAGTTATTGAAAGGTTTAATCGCGCCATCTTTCTTCTTCTTAATCAATTCAATACAAACTGTCCTTGCCACTAAAATGACTGTGATGCTAATAAATCCAGCACGATAGATAACCAACCTCTGCTAACAGGTTTACTTCCCCATATGGGTTAAATGTGGGCTATGTGGGTACTGAGTGGGCCAGGGGCATAAATGGGGCAAATTGTATGGGCCCCATATTGTTTCGGAAACATGGGCCCCACATGTTTTAACCTGGCTAAATGGGTCCCATTTAAGGTCCATCCTGATCCCACTTATGGCGCTTTTCCACTATACAGTTCTAGCACTACTCAGCTCGACTCGGTACGGTTCCACGGTTTGATTCTTGTGTTGGACAGCCCAGTTTCCTTCCTGTCTTCCTTCCTTCCTTCCTTCCTTCCTTCCTTCCCTCTGTCCTTCCTGTCTTCTTTTCCTTCCTTCCTTCCATCTGTCCTCCTTCCCTTCCTTCCATCTGTCCTTCCTCCCTTCCTCCTTGTCTTCTCTTCCTTCCTTCCTTCCTTCCTTCCTTCTGTCCTTCCTTTCTTCCTGTCTTCTTTTCCTTCCTTCCTTCCTTCTGTCCTTCCTTCCTTCCTGTATTCTTTTACTTCTTTCCTTCCTTCCCTCCTTCCTTCCCTCCTTCCTTCCCTCGTCCCTCCTTCCTTCTTCCTTCCTTCCTGCTGCTGTATGTGTCTTTCTGTCACACACAAAGCAAGAGAAGAGAAACCGAATCTCTGTAACACTGTTGCCGGTATTTAAAAATGCCGGGTTTGATTCTGGTGTGGGACGGCTCATGACTCTTCCAGTGACGACTCTCTGACCAATCAGCGGCCGGCAGTCTGATGACGTCACATTTAGTATCGGCTCGGCTCGCTTGGAACCTCAGCAGAGCAGGTACTAAAACAGTACTAGGTACCAGGTACTATCCCTAGTGGAAACGCAAAAAAAAACCGAGTCGAGTTGAGCCGTGCTGGAGCTGTGTAGTGGAAAAGCGCCATTAGACCCCATATGGGCAAAAATATGGGGTCTAGATGAGTCTCATCCAAATGGGCCCCACCTGAAACCTAGTCAGAACCCACTTGAAGCCCATATAGGCTGGCAACACAGGTGGCATCACCATGGAAACTGCAGAGAAACCCACTTGAGACCCATATTTGCAGCCCAAATGTAACCCGTATGAGGCCCACATGGACATGCTGGCTGGGTAGTAGAGCAGAGTAAATCATACAGAAGCAAAGTGCTGCTGTTTAATATCCTTTCAGGACAAAAATGTGTCACATCTGCACATAAAACTAGATAAATAAATACAGCAACATGGCCGAAGCTTTAGTAAATCTGTCCCTCAGTCCCCTGACAGTCACTACATAAGCCTTCACACAGGTCGAGTTATTATAAACCAAATCATTTAGAGGTGAGAACAAAATTAATGCAAACAAAATGTTCAATTTAATCACAGCGCTGCATTGTTAAAGCTGTGAGAGAGGGTGTGTGCGTGTGTGTGTGTGCGTGTGTGTGTGTGTGTGTGTGTGTGTGTGTGTGTGTGTGTGTGTGTGTGTGTGCTGGAAAAACAAACACAGTGGAACAATAATGTAGATTAAATAATCGGGTCAGTGCAGTGAAGAAGCTTGTTGGACGGCTCGGGCTTTCTAAAAAAACCCTCTCACACTATCAACCACTAAAACCTAATAAACTTTATTACCACGGCACTTTTCAGAATGTCAAGTACAAAGTGCGTTACTGAAGACGAGAGAGAATAAAAAAAAAAAAAAAAAAAAAAAAAACCCAGCGAGATGAACAGTAAAAGAAAGTAAATCCAGTTTACAGCAAAAAATAAAACAGCCAAATGCAACAAGAATAAAAGACATAAAAGGAAAAGATATAAAGAGCTGTTTGTCCTAAAGTGTTTTAGATGGTGATTTAACAGACAGGCTGATGTTTTATCTCCCAGGAGGCAAATATCTTCTGTCCATCAAATTTAGTGAGAGCCGACAGGAGGATCTGACTGCTGAGCTCAGCTGAAAACCGCTAACTGTGTCTGGAGTGTGTGTGTGTGTGTGTGTGTGTGTGTGTGTGTGTGTGTGTGTGTGTGTGTGTGTGTGTGACGACTGCCAGGCTGCAGATCAGACTGTCTAGAGCAGAGGTGTCAAACTCGATTTCATTCAAGAGCCACAAACCGCCCAATTTGATCTGATGTGGGCCGGATCATTAAAAAGATGGATGGAAGGAAGGAAGGAAGGAAGGAAGGAAGGAAGGAAGGAAGGAAGGTGGGAAGGACAAAAGAAAGGAAGGAAAAGAAGGAAGGCAGAAAGGGAGGAAGGACAAATGGAAGGAAGGTGGGAAGGAAAGAAAAGAAGAAGGAAAGGAAGGACAGGTGGAAGGAAGGAAAGAATAAAAGTGAGGAAGGAAGACAGAATAGGAAGGAAGGAAGGAAGGAAGGAAGGAAGGAAGGAAGAAAGAATAGGAAGGAAGGAAGGAAGGAAGGAAGGAAGGACAAAAGGAAGGCAGAAAGGGAGGAAGGACAAATGAAAGGAAGGTGGGAAGGAAAGAAAAGGAGAAGGAAGGAAAGAATAAAAGTGAGGAAGGAAGAAAGAAGAGAAAGGAAATGTTGGAAAAGAAGACAGGAAGGAAGGAATGAAGGAAGGCAGGAAGGAAGGAAGGAAGAAAGGACGAATGGAAGGAAGAAAGGAAGGAAGGAAGGAAGAAAGAAAGGACGAATGGAAGGAAGGTGGGAAGGACAAAAGAAAGGAAGGAAAAGAAGGAAGGCAGAAAGGGAGGAAGGACACATGGAAGGAAGGTGGGAAGGAAAGAAAGAAAAGGAAAAGGAAGGAAGGACAGGTGGAAGGAAGTGAGGAAGGAAGAAAGGAAGGAAGGAAGGAAGAAAGAATAGGAAGGAAGGAAGGACAAAAGGAAGGCAGAAAGGGAGGAAGGACAAATGGAAGGATGGGTGAAAGGAAAAAAAGGAAGGCAGAAAGGGAGGAAGGACAAATGGAATGAAGGAAAGAATAAAAGTGAGGAAGGAAGAAAGAAAAGAAAGGAAAGGTTGGAAAAGAAGACAGGAAGGAAAGATGAAAGGGAGGAAGGACAGAAGGAAGGAAGGAAGGAAGGAAGGAAGGAAGAAAGTGTTTAATATGAGTAAGTTTTAATGTATAGTTAATGTGTGAGTTGCTGTCTTGGTCAGGTCTCCTTTGTAAAGGGATACTTGATCTCAACGGGACTAACCTGATTAAATAAAGACTAAATTAATTAATTAATTAATTAATTCATTAATTAATTAACAGACACTATTAACAAGCTAGGAAGAATCCCTGCAGAGCCAAAATGCTCCTCGTGTTCAATCTGAGCTGTTTCCAGTGAGTCATATTTACTCTTTAAGATATGAATCACCTCATTCAACTCCTGTGGAGCCCAGTGAAGAAGAGGAAGTCCCCAAAAATGTCTTTAACCTTCCTGTCGTCCTCCCGGGTCAAATTGACCCCGTCTGTTTTTATTGTTCCTTCCTCTCCTACCTTCCTTTCTTCCTTCTGTCCTTCCTTCTCTCTTTCTTTCCTCCCTTCCTTCCGTCCTCCCTTCCCTCCCCCCTACCTTCCTTCCTCTGTCCTTCCTTCCTCTTTTCCTTTCCTCCCTTTCAGCAAATTCTTTCCTTCCTTCCCCCCCCCCCCCTACCTTCCCCCTTCCTTCTTTCCTCTGTCCTTCCTTCTTCTTTTCCTTTCCTCCCTTCCTTCCTTCCTACCTTCCTTCCTTCCTTCCTACCTTCCTTCCTCATTTCCTTCTTTCTCCCTCTTCCTTCCTTCCGTCTGTCCTTTCCTTCCTTCCTTCCTTCCTTCCCCTTCCTTCTTTCCTCTGTCCTTCCTTCTTCTTTTCCTTTCCTCCTTCCTTCCTTCCTTCCTACCTTCCTTCCTCCTTTCCTTTCCTCCCTTCCTTCCTTCCTACCTTCCTTCCTCCTTTCCTTCTTTCTCCCTTCTTCCTTCCTTCCTCCCTTCTTTCTCCCTTCTTTCCTTCCGTCTGTCTTTCCTTCCTTCCCTCCCCCTACCTTCCCCCTTCCTTCTTTCCCTCTGTCCTTCCTTCCTCTTTTCCTTTCCTCCCTTCCTTCCTTCCTACCTTCCTTCCTCCTTTCCTTCTTTCTCCCTTCTTCCTTCCTTCCTTCCTTCCTTCCTTTCTTCCTCCTTTTCTTCCTTCTTCCTCCCTCCCTTCCTTGACTCGAGGACAACAGGAGGGTTAAAGACCAGAAAACTTCACCTCATTTGACTCCTGTGGAGCCCAGTGAAGAAGAGGATGTCCCCAAAAATGTCTTTAACCTTCCTGTTGTCCTCACCGGGTCAAATTGACCCCGTCCTGTTTTTATTGTTCCTTCCTCTCCTACCTTCCTTCCTTCCTTCTGTCCTTCCTTCTCTCTTTCTTTCCTCCCTTCCTTCTTTCTCTCTTTCTTTCCTCCCCCACTCCCCCATACCTTCCCCCTTCCTTCTTTCCTCTGTCCTTCCTTCATCTTTTCCTTTCCTTTCCTCCCTTCCTTCCTTCCTTCCTTCCTTCCTTCCTCCCTCCTTTCCTTACTTCTTCCTTCCTTCCTTCCTTCCTTCTCTCCTTCCTTCCTACCTTCCTCCTTTCCTTCTTTCTCCCTTCTTCCTTCCTTCCTTCCTTCTCTTTCTTTCCTTCCTTCCCTCCCCCCTACCTTCTTTCCTCTGTCCTTCCTTCTTCTTTTCCTTTCCTCCCTTCCTTCCTTCCTACCTTCCTTCCTCTTTTCCTTCTTTCTCCCTTCTTCCTTCCTCCCTTCCTTCCTTCCTTCCATCTGTCTTTCCTTCCTTCCTTCCTTCTCTCTTTCTTTCCTTCCTTCCCTCCCCCTACCTTCCCCCTTCCTTCTTTCCTCTGTCCTTCCTTCTTCTTTTCCTTTCCTCCCTTCCTTCCTTCCTCCTTTCCTTCTTTCTCCCTTCTTCCTTCCTCCCTCCCTCCGTCCCTCCCTTCCTTCCTTCCTTCCTTCCTTCCTCCTTTTCTTCCTTCTTCCTCCCTCCCTTCCTTGACTCGAGGACAACAGGAGGGTTAAAAACCAGAAAACTTCACCTCATTCGACTCCTGTGGAGCTCAGTGAAGAAGAGGATGTCTCAAAAAATGTCTTTAAAGACCAGTTAAAAAGTTAGAGTTAGAGCGGTTGCATGATATTACACTGCTAGAGTCTGTCAGCGAGGAAGACAAATATTCACTCCAACATCTCCTCATAAAAAAAAAAAAAATACATACATACAGTACCACAACAAAGCTCCCAGCAGCCAGCAGCCGGCTATACAGAGCAGAGCTATACACAGCAGCTGAGTGCTTCTGTGGTTTCTAGTTTGCATTGGTTTGCATGATCAAATCTAACTGTGTCACACTGTGGCTTCATTCCTCCAGCTTCTCCTCTCTGCTCAGCTCTCCCTCCGGACCCAAATCGGTCACTGAAGAAAGGCTCAAAGCGAGAGCCCAACCAAAATATTTGAAAGTGTTTCCTCTAAAAGGAAGAGTCTTGGTGCATTGGGGGATAGAGTTATAGGAGGGGGGGGAAAAATAGAAAGATTTATTCTAGCTTTTTGACACGGTTTCAATCTTTCATATATTTTTTCACGAGCTCGGCCCGTTGGGAGCGTTGCCGATGGCGATGGACAGAGCTGCACGGACAACAAAAGATGAGTCTTTACTTTTCATCCGCCCTGGCCTCGGTCTCCAGTGGGTTAAGATGACCATCGATCGGCCCGAGCTGATAAACACAAAGAGCTGCTGGTGCAGGCGCTCACAAAGCAGTCCAGCTCTGCCTGTCAATTACCCGCCGTCTCCACTAAAGCCCTCTCAGTCTGTGTCTCTGCTCTCCCGCTACATCTCATGTACTGTGAATGCAACGCGGCCGCCACGCTTTACATAAGTCCTCCTGGCAGAAATATGGCAGCGCAGGGGGGTTTGCAGGACATTCAGAGATAAGATTGTTTATTTTTTCCCTTTTAAAAATATCTTTAAATATTGAGCAAAAAAAAAAAAAAGGCTGAAAGAGTTATTTCACAGCTCGGAGAGTAGTTTAGAAGTTCGCCTCTCTCATATTTCTGCCACCCACTCCTCCTTTGGGAATCACTTCTCCCATGTCCTCTAGACCCACTAGCATCCCTCCTCTTCCTCCTCCTCCTCCTCCTCCTCCCCCTCGTCTTCGTCCCTCACTGGCTCTCGCCCCTGTTCAGCAGAGATCACATGCTTGCAAATGGGCCCCCTGGCTGGGCGGCTTGGCGGTTGGAGGGCTCCCTGGTGGATCCGCCAATTAGCCCCGGCCCCCGGCCTCGGAGAAGTGGAGCGAGGCCGGCGGTGCAGAGAGCTCCGTGACGTCCCCTGAGTTTCCTTTTTAACGGGTGACCGCCAAAGATGGGTCGAGGAGAGGCGAGGAGAGGAAAGAGGGGGAACACAGGGCCAGGACGGCGAGGATAATAGATGACCCCTTTGTCTGTTTTTCCACTAAGGATTTTGAATCAATTGCAGCTTGTGTCGCCCCGCCAGGCCCTGAAGCTACAGCTGCGGGGAAGAGACAGGCTGTGGAATGTGGATAATGTTGATGAAATCTGATCTAATTGGTACTCTGAATGGATAGGGTCTAAATTAACATGGATAGATTTAATAAAAGCATCTTTTTGTTAATCATTACATAATTTTCAGGCTCAAATTTGACCATTTTTTCACATTTTCGAGGTATAAAAACACTCTCTTTTTCCATTTTTGTGCAGCTTATACACATTTTTATACATGTTTATGCACCATAAAATAGTGATTGTAAATGCATCATCTTTGTTGCATAAGATTATTCAAACATTTATTAATAACTGATGAGTAGATGACTGTGAGTTGGTGTTCAGACTAATTATGAGTCAGAATATGAACAGTATGTAAAGGGTGAAAGAAATGTGAGGAATTAAATCTTTTCAACACTTTCCACAGTGGAAGGAAGGAAGGAAAGAAAGAAGGAAGGAAGGAAGGAAAAGAAGAAAGGCAGAAAGGGAGGAAGGACAAATGGAAGGAAGGTGGGAAGGAATGAATGAAGGAAAGAAAGAAGGAAGGAAGGACAAAAGGAAGGAAGGAAGGAAGGAAAAGAAGAAAGGCAGAAAGTGAGGAAGGACAAATGGAAGGAAGGTGGGAAGGAAACAAAAGGAGAAGGGAGGAAGGAAGGACAGGTGGAAGGAAGGAAGGAAAGAATAAAAGTGAGGAAAGAAGAAAGAAAAGAAAGGAAATGCTGGAAAAGAAGACAGGAAAAGATGAAAGGGGGGAAGGAAGGAAGGAAGGAAGGAAAGGTAGAAGGATGGGAGGAAGGAAGGAAGGAAGGAAAGAAAGATGGAAGGATGGGTGGAAGGAAGCAAAAGAAGACAGGAAGGAAGGAAGGAAAGATAGAAGGATGGGAGGAAGGACAGAAGGAAGGAAGGATGGGAGGAAGGACAGAAGGAAGGAAGGATGGGTGGTAGGAGGCAAAAGAAGACATAATTATTATAAATGTTTGTAATCAGGTTAGTCCCATTGAGATCAAGTATCCTTCCTTCCTTCCTTCCTTCCTTCCTTCCTTCCTGAGAATATGATCAGTATCTAAAAGGTTAAAGAAATGTGAGGACTTAAATCTTCCCACAGTGGATTCATTGTCTAAAAGCCGTCGGTCACCTCTAGCTATCACTGTGATCGATCGTATTATGTTTCCACGCGGCTCGTCACATAATCCAGATTGCTGGCAATAACGTCTGTGTTTCCGTTGCCATAACAACTGCACCGGTGTTACTGATGATAAGCGCTGAGTAGCTGGGGAATTAATGTTAGCTTTGCTTTATTAGATTTTTGTATTTTCTGATATTTTTTTGATGTACTTAGTTTTTGCAAACAGTTACAGACAAGAGGTTGTAATGTGAGTGACACTGTTCATACAGTATATACTCACCTTTTATAGTCTGATTCACACTTCAGCATCCACTAGGAGGGAAAGGAAAGGAGCAAGGACGGGAGAAGGAAGGAAGGAAAGGAGTAAGGAGGGAGAAGGAAGGAAGGAAAGGAGTAAGGAGGAAAACAGTAAGGAGGAAAAGAGTAAGGAAGTAAGGAAGGGAAGGAAAGGAGAGGTGAAGGAAGGCAGGAAGGAAGGAAGGAAGGAAGGAAAGGAGTAATGAGGAAAAGAGGAAGGAAGGAAGGAGAGAAGGAAGGAAGGAAGGAAAGGAGGGAGGGAGGGAGGCAGGAAGGAAGGAGGGAAGGGAGGAAAAAAGGGAAGGAAAGGAGGGGGGAAGGAAAGAAGGGAGGAAGGAAGGAAAGAAGGGAGGAAGGAAGGAAAGAAGGGAGGAAGCAGGGAAGGGAGGAAAGAAGGGAAGGAAAGGAGGGGGGAAGGAAGGAAAGAAGGAACAGTCAAAACAGACAGGGTTGATTTTACTTGAATTGATAATGTTGATATTGTAGATTTGTGATGTTTCTGATGCTTTTCTCACTTCATATCCTGATATATAATGCGCCCTTTGTTCAAAAGCTTCCCTGCAACTTTTGGATTTGTGGCTTCAATTAATGAAAATGCACAAAAGCAAAAAAAGTCAAAAAGTTAAAGTAGGTGGCATGCAATAGTAGAAGGAGTTGTGTATCACAGACTTAGAGCAGAAATACAATATTAAGTTGATCAAATAAGAGAAAGCAGTAGAAGACCAATCTTCAAACCAACCTTCAATAAACATACCATGAACAAAAAAAAAAAAAGTAAGTAAAGTTGATTCATGTTACATCTTTGTAGGCCAGACAATATATTAGAGCTCTTAAAGTGATCAAAACAAACTCTGATAGAAATTAAGATCACTTTCATCTGAAGAGCTCTGCTTCTTTTCTAAGTGATACAGAGATGTGTTGCAGAAATATATAAAACTATGAATCACCATCTCAGTTTGAGACTCAATGTAGAACCTCAGGATTGGTTTCAAGATTAACACTGGCCTAAATCTGAATGAATTGATGTCTATTTTTTTCTTATATATTTCACCTCTTCAGTAAAACTTGGTTAAATAATTAAATGAAATACATTAATTTACCTGCTATTAAAACAATGCTTGCATCAATCTGTAGACAAAGTTCTGTTATCTTGGTCTCTTGATGTGTTTTAACCATCCAAACACAAAATCGATGCGTGCTGAATATAACCTGGTTACAGAATTGATTCTCTGATTTATAAAAAACATATCAAACAGATCTGATGTTGCTCTGTTTCCACCGTCGGAGGTAGAGCCAAGCTTTGTAGGCAGGTTAAGAAAAAGGCTCCATCTTCCTGTGCCAGAGCAGCAAGAATCTCATCCAAGCACACACACACACACACACGCACACGCGCACGCACACACACACACACACACACACACACTCATCCAAGCACACACACACACACACACACACACACACACACACACTTTTAACATGCCGACGAAGGGAGGAAGACGGAAAGAAAGGAAGAAAGAAGGAAGGAAAGGAAGAAAGAAGGAAGGACAGAGGATAGAAGGAAGGAAGGAAAGGAAGGAAGGACAGAGGATAGAAGGAAAGAAGGAAAGGAAGGAAGGACAGAGGATAGAAGGAAGGAAGGAAGGAAGGAATGATGGAAGGGAGGAAGAACGAAGGAAGGAAGGAAGAAGGAAGGAAGGAAGAAGGAAGGAAGGGAGGAAAGGAAAGAAGGCAGGAAAGGAAGGGAGGAAGGTAGGAGGGAAGGATGGAGAAAAGGAAGAAGGCAGGAAAGGAAGGGAGGAAGGTAGGAGGGAAGGATGGAGGAAAGGAAGAAGGCAGGAAAGGAAGGGAGGAAGAAGGAAGGAAGGGAGGAAAGAAAAGAAGGAAGGAAAGGAAGGGAGGAAGAAGGAAGAAATGAAAGAAAGAAGGAAGGACAGAGGATAGAAGGAAGGAAGGAAGGAAAGATGAACACTCACACTCTCCCCCGCTTACTACCCTCAACACACACACACACACACACACACACACACACACACACACACTTTTAACATGCCGACGAAGGGAGGAAGACGGAAAGAAAGGAAGAAAGAAGGAAGGAAAGGAAGACAGAAGGAAGGACAGAGGATAGAAGGAAGGAAGGAAAGGAAGGAAGGACAGAGGATAGAAGGAAGGAAGGAAGGAAGGAAGGAATGATGGAAGGGAGGAAGAACGAAGGAAGGAAGGAAGGAAGGAAGAAGGAAGGAAGGAAGGAAGGAAGATGGAAGGAAGGAGGAAGGAAGGGAGGAAAGGAAAGAAGGCAGGAAAGGAAGGGAGGAAGGTAGGAGGGAAGGATGGAGGAAAGGAAGAAGGCAGGAAAGGAAGGGAGGAAGAAGGAAGGAAGGGAGGAAAGAAAAGAAGGAAGGAAGGACAGAGGATAGAAGGAAGGAAGGAAGGAAAGATGAACACTCACACTCTCCCCTGCTTACTACCCTCCACACACACACACACACACACACACACACACACACACACACACACACACACACACACACACACACACTTTTAACATGCCGACGAAGGGAGGAAGACGGAAAGAAAGGAAGAAAGAATGAAGGAAAGGAAGACAGAAGGAAGGACAGAGGATAGAAGGAAGGAAGGAAAGGAAGGAAGGACAGAGGATAGAAGGAAAGGAAGGAAGGACAGAGGATAGAAGGAAGGAAGGAAGGAAGGAATGATGGAAGGGAGGAAGAACGAAGGAAGGAAGGAAGGAAGGAAGGAAGGAAGGAAGGAAAGGAAAGAAGGCAGGAAAGGAAGGGAGGAAGGTAGGAGGGAAGGATGGAGGAAAGGAAGAAGGCAGGAAAGGAAGGGAGGAAGAAGGAAGGAAGGGAGGAAAGAAAAGAAGGAAGGAAGGACAGAGGATAGAAGGAAGGAAGGAAGGAAAGATGAACACTCACACTCTCCCCTGCTTACTACCCTCCACACACACACACACACACACACACACACACACACACACACACACACACACACACACACACACACTTTTAACATGCCGACAAAGGGAGGAAGACGGAAAGAAAGGAAGAAAGAAGGAAGGAAAGGAAGAAAGAAGGAAAGGATGGAAGGAGAGAAGGATGGAGGAAAGGAAGAAGGCAGGAAAGGAAGGGATGAAGAAGGGAGGAAGGGAGGAAAGGACAGAGGATAGAAGGAAGGAAGGAATGATGAATACTAATGAAAGATATACAACACATATACATTTACATATAGAAGGTACATGATTATTCAATTTACATATAACACACTCACCCCCGCTCCATGAACACACACACACACACACACACACACACACACACACACACACTTTTACATGCCATTCCATTAATCATTTAGTCAAGTGTTAAGAAGAAGAAATAATCAAACATTGCTTATTGGTCCTGGTGATGTCTACAACTGCCTAAAACATTAAACATTATATATTATATTATATTATATTAAATTTACTGTCTTATATGAAAATGTAAAAAACAGTAAATTGCAACATTTGAAAAACTGCTTTTAACACAAATAAATGAAATGAAGTGTTTCCATTCTAGACGTGTGAGGTGATACATCTAAAGATAACCATGTGTGTGTGTGTGTGTGTGTGTGTGTGTGTGTGTGTGTGCTCAACATGACGTCAATGGTAGAACTACAGCACATGAGTCACAGTTTAAATAGCAGTGAAGTGATTGTTGCTGATTTATATTAATTAAGCTTTTACCTCTTAAATTTAAAAAAAAGTGAAATCATCTGATATCACCTGTCTTTAGTCACGGAGTTAACCTCATCTCTTCTTTCCTTCCTTCCTCCCTCTTTCTTTAATTTTTCCTTCATTCTTCCCGTCCTTCCCTCTTTCTTTGCTCCCCCCCTCCTTCCATACTTCTTTCCTCACTTCCTTCCATCCTTCCTCTTCCTTCCTTCCTTCCTTCTTTCCTTCCTTCCTTCCTTCCTCCTTCCTTATTCCTTCCTTCCATCCTTCTTTCCTTCTTCCCTTCCTCCTTCCCTCCCTCTTTACTCCTTTTAATCCTTCCTTCCTTCCTTGCTACCTTCCTCCTTCCCTCCCTCCTTACTCCTTTCTTTCCTTCCTACCTTCCTTCCTCCCTCCCTTCCTCCTTCCCTCCCTCCTTGCTCCTTTCAATCCTTCCTTCCTTTCAATCCTTCCTTCCTTCCTTCCTTCCTTCTTTCCTTCCTTGACCCGAGGACAACAGAAGGGTTAATTGAGCTTTTATCTGTTAAATTTAAAAAAGAGAAATCATCTGATATCACTTTCTGTCTTTAGACATGGAGTCAACAGAGAAAAAAGATGGCATACAAATATTAGACCCCCCCCCCCCCCCCCGATTTCTGGGGGGGGGGGGTTAATGTCTCTGTCTCAGATTCAGATTCAAACAGTGCGGCCTGTGACCGCCTCTGGTGAGCGAACGCAGCCTCAGACGCCAACGCTGCTGTTTACACAGGACACACACAGAGAAGTCAAGGAGGTTCCTATTTACCAACAACCCCCCTCCCCTCCCCTCCCCCTCCTCCCCCTCCTCTCCTCTTTGCCCCCTCTCTCGTTTGTTAAACCAACAGTTTCTTCTGAGCTCTTCCTGGAAAAAAAAAAAACTAGAACGGGACTGAATTAACGAGCTGAGAGCCAAGACTCGGGCGAGGAAGATAGAAGAAAGGGAGGAGAGAGTGAAGGGAGATGGAAGGAAGGAAGGAAGGAGGAAGGAATTAAAGGAGGAAAGAAGGAAGGAAGGAATGATGGAAGGGAGGGAAGGGAGGAAGAAGGAAGAAAAGGAGGAAGGAAGTAAAGACAGAAGGATGTAAGGAAGGAAGGAAGGAATGATGAAGGGAAGGAAGGAGGAAAGGAAAGAAGGAAGGGATGATGGAAGGGAGGAAAGGAAAGAAGGAAGGATGGAAGGAAGGAATGATGTAAGGGAGAAAGAAAGGAAAGGAAGGAAGGAAGGAGGAAAGGAAAGGAAAGGAGGAAGGATGGAAGGAAGGAATGATGGAAAGGAAGGAAGGAGGAAAGGAAAGAAGGAAGGAATAAATGATGGAAGGGAAGGAAGGAGGAAAGGAAAGAAGGAAGGAAGGGATGATGGAAGGGAGGAAGGAAAGATGGAAGGAAGGAATGATGGAAGGGAGGAAGAAGGAAGGAAGGGAAGGAAGGAATGATGGAAGGGAGGAAGAAGGAAGGAAGGGAAGGAAGGAATGATGGAAGGGTCCTCC
>NC_070585.1:31181640-31221989 GCF_027409825.1 Scomber japonicus | reverse complement strand
AGAAGGAAGGAAGGAAGGAAGGAAGAAGACAGGAAAAAAGGAAGGTAGGGAGGAAGGACAGATGGAGGGAAGACAGGAAGAATGAATGAAGAAGGAAGGAAGGAAGGAATACAGGAAAAAAAGGTAGGGAGGAAGGACAGATGGAAGGAAGGAAGAAAGGAAGACAGGAAAAAAGGAATGAAGGAAGACAGGAAAAAAGGAAGGAAGGAAGACAGGAAAAAAGGAAGGAAGGAAGACAGGAAAAAAGGAAGGTAGGGAGTTAGGTAGGGTATTATAACAGTGAGGGTCTTTATAGTGTTTTAACTGATAAACAAACACAGTATAACCACAAATCTGAATAAAAATTGATGTTAACTAAACCGTCCTTTTGTCCTCAGGTCAAGGAAGGACAGGAGGAAGGAGGAAAAGAGGAAGGAAGTAAGGAGAGAAGGAAGGGAGGAAGGAAGGAAGAAAGGAAGGAAAGGAGTAAGGACGCAAAGAGGAAGGAATTTAGGAGAGAAGGAAGGAAGGAAGGAAGGAAAGCAGGAAGGAAGGAAAGGAGTAAGGACGCAAAGAGGAAGGAATTTAGGAGAGAAGGAAGGAGGGAGGGAAGAAAAGAGAAAGGAAGTAAGGAGAGAAGGAAGAAAGGAAGGAAGGAAGAAAGGAAGGAAAGGAGTAAGGACGCAAAGAGGAAGGAATTTAGGAGAGAAGGAAGGAAGGAAGGGAGGAAGGGAGGAAGGAAGGAAGAAAGGAAGGAAAGGAGTAAGGACGCAAAGAGGAAGGAATTTAGGAGAGAAGGAAGGAGGGAGGGAGGAAAAGAGAAAGGAAGAAAGGAAGGAAGGAGGAGGGAGGAAAAGAGGAAGGAAGTAAGGAGAGAAGGAAGGGAGGAAGGAAGGGAGGAATTCATTCCTTCCTTCCTTCCTTCCAACACAGTTTAACTTCCACTGTGCAACAGCTCATGGTTCGGCTTTTAGTAACAGAAAGAAATAAAGAAAGGGAAAAAAAATCAAGTGTACAATTTAACAATTTACAATTTAACAATTTAAAACATACATAAAAACACATTTCACTTCCTGCCACATTAAAAATGCATGAAGCTTTATAAAGTTGCAGTAATTGCCACTTGAATGAGCAATCTCACCTCCCTTCCTTCTCTCCTTACTTCCTTCCACTTTTCCTTCCTCCCTCCCTCCTTCCCTCCCTCCCTCCCTCCCTCCTTCCTTCCTTCCTTCCTGCCGTCCTTCCTT
Source organism: Scomber japonicus (assembly GCF_027409825.1). Taxonomy (NCBI): domain Eukaryota; kingdom Metazoa; phylum Chordata; class Actinopteri; order Scombriformes; family Scombridae; genus Scomber; species Scomber japonicus. The sequence goes on along the minus strand of NC_070585.1, from coordinate 31,220,763 downwards.
CCTTCCTTCACTTCCTGCCACATTAAAAATGCATGAAGCTTTATAAAGTCGCAGTAATTGCCACTTGAATGAGCAATCTCATCAGAGAGTGCACGCAGCTACGGTAAGCCCAGAGGGACAAATGTGTCAGTCAGTCATTACCTGCACTTGCTTGTAGTTAAAATTTGTCACACACACAGTCCTCGAGTTTCTCAGCTTCTTCTTTTTTTTTAACCCTCCTGTTGTCCTCAAGTCAAGGAAGGAAGGAAGGGAGGGAGGGAGGAAAGAAGGAAGAACGAAGGAAGGGAGAGAGGAAAGGATGGAAGGAAGGAAGGAAGGAAGGGAGGAAAGGAAAGGAAAGGAAAGGAAAGGAAAGGAAAGGAAAGGAAAGGAAAGGAGGAAGGGGGAAGGAAGGAAGGGAGAGAGGAAGGGATGTAAGGAAGGAAGGGAGGGAGGAAGGAAGGAAGGAAAGGAGGGAGGGAGGAAGGAAGGAAGGGAGGAAAGGAAAGGAAAGGAAAGAAGGTAGGAGGGAGGGAGGAAAGAAGGAAGGAAGGTAGGAGGGAGGGAGGAAAGAAGGAAGGAGGAAGGGGGAAGGAAGGGGAGAAGGAAGTAAGGAAGAGAGTAAAGGAAAGGACAGAAGGAAGGGAGGAAAGAAGGAACAGTCAAAACAGACGGGGTCAATTTGACCCGGGAGGACGATAGGAAGGTTAAATCAGTGGCAGGTAGTCTCCTTCCATCCTTCCTTCCTCCCTCCCTCTTTAGTCCTTTCCTTCATTCCTCCCTCCCTTCCTTCTCTCCTAAATTCCTCCCTCTTTTCGTCCTTACTCCTTTCCTTCCTTACTTCCTCCTTTCCTTCCTTCCTTCCTTCCTCCCTTCTTTCTCTCCTTCTTTACTTCCTCTTTTGCTCTTTACTCCTTTCCTCCTCCATTCCTTCTCTCCTAAATTCCTTCCTCTTTTCGTCCTTACTCCTTTCCTTCCTTCCTTCCTTCTTTCTCTCCTTCCTCCCTTCTTTCTCTCCTTCTTTACTTCCTCTTTACTCCTTTCCTCCTTCCTTCCTTCTCTCTTAAATTCCTCCCTCTTTTCATCCTTCCTCCTTTCCTTCCTTCCTTCCTTCCTTCCTCCCTTCCTCCTTACTCCTTTCCTTCCTTTCTCTCCTTCCTTCCTTCCTCTTTTCCTCCTTACTCCTTCCTTCCTTCCTTCCTCCTGTCCTTCCTTTGACCTGAGGACAACAGCAGGGTTAACTCAGTGGCAGGTAGTCTGGTAGTCATGGTGATGTAGAAACACAGCGTCAGTGGAAGAAGGTGAGAAGAACTTCTGTCACTGTGTTTTTTTTTTTTTTTTATTGTTGGACGTCAAACTCAATCAGTAGAAAATATATCAGCTTGTTTACTTTTTGGCAGCGCTCGGGTGTAAGCACGTAGCGAACTCAAGTGGAGCTTATAATGAGATCTATCATAGACGGACTCCAGAGAAATATAAAAACTTGGGAAAGTTGTTAAGAGTCGAAGCTGAACTCTCTCTCAACTGCTGCTAAGCTACTCAGATGCAAAGTGACACGGAGGCTAAGAAAAAAAAAAGAAAAAGAAAAAAGTCATTGCACTGATTTTGGGAAGCTGTGTGTTTACTGTTGTCTTGTGTGTGTGTGTGTGTGTGTGTGTGTGTGTGTGTGTATGTGTGTGTGTGTGTGTGTGTGTGTGTGTGTGTGTGTGTGTATATGTGTGCGAGTGTGTGACTGTGTGTTTACTGTCGTCTTGTGTGTGTGTGTGTGTGTATTTGTGTGTGTGTGTGTATGTATTTGTGTGTGCGTGTGTCTAAGTGAGTGTGTGTGTGTGTATGTATGTGTGTGTCTGTGTGTGTGTGTATGTGTGTGACTGTGTGTTTACTGTCGTCTTGTGAGTGTGTGTGTATGTATGTGTGTGTCTGTGTATGTATGTGTGTGTCTGTGTATGTATGTGTGAGTGTGTGACTGTGTGTTTACTGTAGTCTTGTGTGTGTGTGTCGGTGTGTGTGTGTGTCTGTGTGTGTGTGTATATATGTGCATGTGTGTGTGTCTGTGTGTGTTTATTGTCGTCTTCTGTGTGTGTGTGTGTTTGTCTGTGTATGTATGTGTTTGTGTGTGAGAGTCTGTGTGTGTGTGTCTGTATTTGTGTCTGTCTGTGTATGTGTGTGTCTGTCTATGTGTGTGTGTGTGTGTGTGTGTTTTTGGAGCCTCTTGTACAGTATCAGGAGAGTGTGTCTGATCGCTCAATCCATGAAGGAGAATACACACACACACACACACACACACACACACACACACACACATTCAGATCTCATGACATCACAGCTTCACCTGCTCTGAAACAACAGGTTCAATCACTCAGGTGTGCCAACAGGCGAGTATCCCCCTCCACCCCCCCACCCCCAACTCCCCTACATAATGTCCAGGACATCATTTCAGTTGATTGCGACATTATTTTCTTATTAATGTTTTTTATTTATTTATTTAATTTTTTTTTTTTTTTTTTAATTTTTGGCCGACAACCACTCATCCCACCTCCCTTCCCACAGGAGAGGGTTGGCGCTCTCCATGCCAGTGGCTGTGAAAAACAGCACATTTTTCATTAACAGGATTACTGTCCAACAATATAAATACAGACGTGTGTGTGTGTGTGTGTGTGTGTGTGTGTGTGTGTGTGTGTGTGTGTGTGTGTGTGTGTGTGTGTGTGTGTGTGTGTGTGTGTGTGTGTGTGTGTGTGTGTGTGTGTGTGTGTGTGTGTGTGTGTGTGTGTGTTGTGTGTTGCCCAGGCTGCCAGTGAATTTAATCACTAACCATTCCCTCTTTTTTCTCTTCCACCGCCAAGACGTGAAAGCCAATCAGCCTACTCCAATATGTGCAACATCTCCGTGCCAGAACTGATTGAGAGTCTCAACAAGCGAAGGCTCAGCGGAGGAATGTTCTGGCAGGCTGCGGGGCGCGGGCGTTCGTTTTGTTTCCTGCTTTAACTAATTCAGCATCTTTTTTTTTTTTTTTTTTTTTTTCCCTACAAAAGGACTTAGAAACACTGGACCACAATGAGATGATGACTCTCTCTCTCTGTCTCTCTCTATCTCTCTTTCTCTCTCTCTCTATCTCTCTTTCTCTCTCTGGTTCGTCTCTCTTCGTCCTCGAGTCAAGGAAAGAAGGAAAGGAGGGAGGGAGGGAGGAAGGGAGGAAAGGAAAGAAGGAAGGGAGGGAGGGAGGGAGAAGGAAGAAAAGGAGGAAAGAGAGAAGGAGGGAGTCTCTCTCTCTGTCTCTCTCTGTCTCTCTCTCGTCCTTGAGTCAAGGAAGGAAGGAACGAAGGAAAGGAGGGAGGAAAGGAAGAAAGAGAGAGGAAGGAAAGAGAGAAGGAGGGTCTCTCTCTCTGTCTGCCTTTCTCTTTCTTTCTCTCTCTCTCTATCTCTCTCCCTCTCTCTCTCTCTGTCTCTCTCTCGTCCTTGAGTCAAGGAAGGAAGGAAAGGAGGGAGGGAGGGAGGGAGGGAGGAAGGAAGGAAGGAAGGAAAGGAGGGAGGAAGGGAGGAAGGAAGGAAAGGAGGGAGGGAGGAAGGGAGGAAATGAAAGAAGGAAGGGAGGAAGGGAGAAGGAGGAAAGAGAGAAGGAGGGAGTCTCTCTCTCTGTCTCTCTCTCTCTTTCTGTATGTCTCTCTCTCTTTCTCTCTCTCTCTTTGTCTCTCTCTCTCTCCCTCTTTCACCCTCTCTCTGTCTTTCTCTCTGTCTCTCACCCTCTCGCTACCCCTCTCTCTCTCACACCTGCTAAATAAATGAATCAATGGTACAGAAACAACTTTTTTTTTTGTTGCTGTTGTTATTTTTCATGTTAACATAATAACAACTCCTGTCATTCTCTTCTTCCTGATAGCAACGTCTCTGAAGTCATAATGTTGTTTTTTTTTGAATTTCAAAGTATGAAAAGCGTCTTAGAAATTTTAGGTATTGAGGCATTAACTTTCATCTTTTGGCAGAGTGAATGACTTCAGGTCTACTTTCCTTTTTTTTATTTTATTTTATGCCTTCTTCATATTTATTATTGTACTTTATATCTCAACAACAGCAACAATGTTCACTGCATTTTTATTTCTTAATTAAATAGTTTCGACTCTAGTAAAAAACACTTTCAAAGCAAATCCTGCATATCTCTATATTTTGTAATAGATATTTGAAATATGTAAGAACATTAAATTACATTTTCTTATTACATTACATTATGTTACAGTCATTTCTCACTTCTTTCCTCCAGTATGATCCCATCTTAAATTGTTAATATGAGCGTGTTTCATTCCCCGCAGCAAGTTCTTAAGAGTGTTTTTAAATTTTTATAAATGAAATGTTAGTGAGTAATGTGGAGTGTGTGTGGAGTGTGTGGAGTGTGTGGAGTGTGTGGAGTGTGTGGAGTGTGGAGTGTGTGGAGTGTGTGGAGTGTGTGGAGTGTGTGTAGTGTGTGGAGTGTGTGGAGTGTGTGTAGTGTGTGTAGTGTGTGTGGAGTGTGTGTAGTGTGTGGAGTGTGTGGAGTGTGTGTAGTGTGTGGAGTGTGTGGAGTGTGTGTAGTGTGTGTAGTGTGTGTAGTGTGTGTGGAGTGTGTGTAGTGTGTGTAGTGTGTGTGGTGTGTGGAGTGTGTGTGGAGTGTGTGTAGTGTGTGGAGTGTGTGGAGTGTGTGTGGAGTGTGTGGAGTGTGTGTAGTGTGTGTGGAGTGTGTGGAGTGTGTGGAGTGTGTGGAGTGTGTGCGGAGTGTGTGGAGTGTGTGGAGTGTGTGGAGTGTGTGTAGTGTGTGTAGTGTGTGTGGAGTGTGTGGAGTGTGTGTAGTGTGTGTAGTGTGTGTAGTGTGTGTGGAGTGTGTGTAGTGTGTGTAGTGTGTGTGGAGTGTGTGGAGTGTGTGGATTGTGTGGAGTGTGTGTAGTGTGTGCGGAGTGTGTGGAGTGTGTGGAGTGTGTGTAGTGTGTGTAGTGTGTGTGGAGTGTGTGGAGTGTGTGTAGTGTGTGTAGTGTGTGTGGAGTGTGTGGAGTGTGTGGATTGTGTGGAGTGTGTGTAGTGTGTGCGGAGTGTGTGGAGTGTGTGGAGTGTGTGTAGTGTGTGTAGTGTGTGTGGAGTGTGTGGAGTGTGTGGAGTGTGTGGATTGTGTGGAGTGTGTGTGGAGTGTGTGTAGTGTGTGTGGAGTGTGTGGAGTGTGTGTGGAGTGTGTGTGGAGTGTGTGTAGTGTGTGGAGTGTGTGGAGTGTGTGTGGAGTGTGTGTGGAGTGTGTGTAGTGTGTGGAGTGTGTGGAGTGTGTGTGGAGTGTGTGTAGTGTGTGTGGAGAGTGTGTGTAGTGTTGAGGTGAGGTGTGAAAAAGCCATCACGAGCTCCTCGGAGTGACAGGATGGCATAATTATTAAGATTTGGCACTTTATAATAAAATTGAGTATTTTATCAGTTGAAAAGTGAAGAAGAAGAAGTCTTTTTTTATTTATTAATGTCTCCTGTTGTCCTCGAGTAAAGGAAGGAAAGATGGAAGGATGGAAGGGAGGAAAGGAGGAAGGCAGGATGGAAGGGAGGGAGGGAGGAAGAAAGGAAGGGAGCAAGGAAAGGAAGGAAGGACAGAGGAAAGAAGAAAGGAAGGTAGCAGAGAGAAGGAATGAAGGAAGGAAAGGCGGCAGGAAGGATGGAAGGGAGGAAGAAGGAAGGAGGGAAGAAAGGAAGGAAGGACAAAGGAAAGAAGAAAGGAAGGTAGCAGAGAGAAGGAAGGAAAAGGCGGAAGGAAGGATGGAAGGGAGGAAGAAGGAAGGATGGATGGATGGATGGATGGATGTACTCCCTCCCTCCTTCTCTCTTTCCACCTTTCCTTCTTTCCTTCCTCTATCACCCTTTTCTTCCACCCTTCTGTCCTTCCTTCCTCCCTCCCTCCTTCTCTCTTTCTTTCCTCCCTCCTACCTTCCTTCTTTCATCTGTCCTTCTTTCCTTCCTTCCCTCCTCTCTCCGTACTACCTTCCGTCTGTCCTTCTTTCCTCTGTCCTTCCTTCCTTCTGTCCTTCCTCCCTCCCTCCTTCTCTCTTTCCTTTCTCTCTCTTTCCACCTTTCCTTCTTTCCTTCCTCCCTCACCCTTTTCCTTCCTCCCTCCAACCTTCTCTCTCTTTCCTCCCCCCTCCCTCCTACCTTCCTTCCTTCCTTCTTTCCTCCCTCTCTGCTTCTCTCTCTTTCCTCCCCCCTCCCTCCTACCTTCCGTCCTTCCTTCTTTCCTCCGTCCTTACATCCTTTCCTTCCTTTTTCCTTCCTTCCGTCCTCCCTCCTTTCCTTCCTTCTTCTTTACTCCTTCTTCACTTCCTTATTTCTTACTCCTTCCTCAGTTCCTTCTTTCCTCTACCTCCCTTCCTCTTTTCCTTTCTCTCTCCCTCCCTCCTACCTTCCTTCTTTCTTTCCTCCTTCCTTCCTTCCTCTTTTCCTTTCTCCCTCCCTCCTACCTTCCCTCCCTCCTTCTTTCCTTTCCTTTCCTACCTTCCTTACTCCTTTCCTTCCTTCCTTCCTTGACTCGAGGACAACAGGAGGGTTAATGCCTTCCACTCATTTTAATAAGATGAATAAATGATTTAATAAAAGCTTTAACTATAAATATCTCTATACTGGTATCAGTTGACACACATGCTGACGTGCAAACAACAGTAAAACAATATATAATATATAATAGATGTGTTAATTGGGCTGATACTCAGTCTTGGTGGCAGTTTGACCCTTTAGCAGCATTCATCCTCCTCCATAGATCACCATTATAAAAGAGACATATGTAAAGCTGTTGACAGGATATCACTGATAGGGCCAAGGAGAGAATATGTGTTCAAGTCCTTTGTACAGTTTCTATGACTATATCTACAGTATTTGTGTAGTTTGATAAAAAAAATAGTGATTTTCTGAAGAGATGTTGTGCGTCAAAGCCAGGAGGCAACATAACAGCAGTGTATCTTGACGCACTGACTCATCAAGACACTGATAATACTTTGCCAGGATACAGCTGGCATTATTCAATTATTTCTTTCTTTCTTTCTTCCAAAAAAAAAAAAAAAAATCTCATAAAAAAGACCAATAATGTGCAAGTTTGTCTTCTCAATGTTTTTCTGACTTTCCTATTCAGTTCCTCTCAGATCTAAAATATACAGCACAGTGCCAAAGCTTTATGTTTATCCGTAATGCTTTACCATCAGGGGGCCGTCTGGTTGCTCCCAAATTTATTCTGCAGCATGACAGCAAACACAAACATACAGCCATATAGAGTCATAAAGAACTACTGCTTTTTTTTTTTCATTGCAAAGAGGAACAAGGGCATTACATGAAGAGACAGAAGCAGCTGAGACTTCTCCAAAATGCTGAAATACAAGCGAGAGAAACCGAATTATACTGTGAGACAGTTCTTCAAAAACATAGGCCTTCAAAATAAGAGTTCCCTATACTTCTTTCTTTCTGCCAGCATGTTGACAGTCCAATCTAGTTATGAAAATGTAACCGTGCAACCGTGATATTTTGCAAACATAATCCATACAAATGTCTGAATCTGCTGGACCAGACTTTACCTTCAGGGGTTCCTCAGTACAGAATCGGTATAATGTCCAATTGACCAATGTGTTGAATACAGCTGTGAATTCTCCAGCGTGGGCTACGACTGCTCACTGCTGACAAGTGTGACAAATATGAGGAGCCAAAGTGGACAGAAGCTGAGAGAAAACTGCAAGAAGAAATAATGATAAACAAGCGAGAGAGACAGAGTTATACTGTGAGACAGTTCTTCAAAAAGATAGGCCTTCAAAATAAGAGTTCCCTATAATTCTTCCTTTTTGCCAGCAGGTTGACGGACCAATCTAGTTATGAAAATGTAACCATGCAACCGTGATATTTTGCAAACATAATCCATACAAATGTCTGAATCTGCTGGACCAGACTTTACCTTCAGGGGTTCCTCAGTACAGAATCTGTATAATGTCCAATTGACCAATGTGTTGAATACAGCTGTGAATTCTCCAGCGTGAGCTACGACTGCTCACTGCCGACAAGTGTAACAAATATGAGGAGCCAAAGTGGACAGAAGCTGAGAGAAAACTGCAAGAAGAAATAATGATAAACAAGCGAGAGAGACCAAGTTATACTGTGAGACATTTCTTCAAAAAGATAGGCCTTCAAAATAAGAGTTCACTACTTTTTCCTTTTTGCCAACAGGTTGAATACAGGTGTGAATTCTCCAGCATGGGCTTCAACTGCTCACTGCCGACAAATGCATCAAATATCAAAAATTGCAAGAAGAAATAATGATAAACAAGCGAGAGAGACCGAATTATACTGTGAGACAGTACATTAAAAAGATAGGCCTTCAAAATAAGAGTTCCCTATACTTCTTCCTTTTTGCCAGCAGGTTGACGGTCAAATCTAGTTATGAAAATGTATCACTGGAATCGTGATATTTTGCAAACATAATCCATACAAATGTCTGAATCTGCTGGACAAGACTTTACCTTCAGGGGTTCCTCAGTACAGAATCTGTATAATGTCCAATTGAGTCAATGTGTTGAATACAGCTGTGAATTCTCCAGCGTGGGCTACGACTGCTCACTGCCGACAAGTACAACAAATATGAGGAGCCAAAGTGGACAGAAGCTGAGTGAAAACTGCAAGAAGAAATAATGATAAACAATACAGAGAGTTATACTGTGAGACAGTTCTTCAAAAAGATGGGCCTTCAAAATAAGAGTTTGCTACTTTTTCCTTTTTGCCAGCAGGTTGACGGTCCAATCTAGTTCTGAAAATGTAACCGTGCAACCGTGATATTTTGCAAACATAATCCATACAAATGCCTGAATCTGCTGGACCGGACTTTACCTTGCCAGCTCCTTAGTACCGAATCTGTATAATATCCAATTGAGTCAATGTGTTGAATACAGCTGTGAATTCTCCAGCGTGGGCTTCAACTGCTCACTGCTGACAAGTGCAACAAATATGAGGAGCCAAAGTGGACAGAAGCTGAGTGAAAACTGCAAGAAGAAATAATGATAAACAAGCGAGAGAGACTGAGTTATACTGTGAGACAGTTCTTCAAAAAGATAGGCCTTCAAAATAAGAGTTCCCTATACTTCTTTCTTTTTGCCAGCAGGTTGACGGTCCAATCTAGTTATGAAAATGTAACCGCGCAACCGTGATATTTTGCAAACATAATCCATACACATGCCTGAATCTGCTGGACCGGACTTTACCTTGCCAGCTCCTTAGTACCGAATCTGTATAATATCCAATTGAGTCAATGTGTTGAATACAGCTGTGAATTCTCCAGCGTGGGCTACGACTGCTCACTGCTGACAAGTGTAACAAATATGAGGAGCCAAAGTGGACAGAAGGTGAGTGAAAACTGCAAGAAGAAATAATGATAAACAAGCGAGAGAGACTGAATTATACTGTGAGACAGTTCTTCAAAAAGATAGGCCTTCAAAATAAGAGTCCCCTATACTTCTTCCAATTACACTTCTTCGTCCAATCTAGTTATGAAAACGTTAAGTTACCATAATGTTAACCCTCCTGTTGTCCTCGAGTCAAGGAAGGAAAGGAGGAAGGAGGTAAGAAGGAAGGAAGAAAGAAAGGAAGGAAAGGAGGTGGGAAGGTGGGAAGGAGGAAAGAAGGAAGGTAGGGGGAGGAAAGAAAGAGAGAAGGAAGGAAGGAAAGGAGGTGGGAAGGTGGGAAGGGAGGAGGGAAGGAAGGGAGGGAGGAAAGAAGGACAGAAGGAACTGAGGAAGGAAGGGAGGAATGAAAGGAATTAAGGAAGGAGGGAAGGAAAGAAGGACAGAAGGGAGAAATGAAGGAAAGAAGTAATGGAGGAAGGAAGGAATGAAAGAAGGGAGGAAGAAGGAAGGAATGGAGGAAGGAAAGGAGGAAGGGAAGAAGGAAGGAAGGAAAGGAGGGTGGAAGGAATGGAGGAAGAAAGGTAGGAGGGAGGAAAGAAAGGAGGAGGGAGGGAGGAAAGAAAAAGAGAAGGAGGGAGGGAGGAAGGAAAGGAAGGACAGAAGGAAGAGAGGAAGGAAAGAAGGAAGGGAGGAATGAAAGGAAGGAGGGAAGGAATGAAGGACGGAAGGGAGGAAAGAAAGAACAGTCAAAACAGACGGGGTCAATTTGACCCGGGAGGACGACACAACAGGTTAAAGTTACATAAAGCATAAAAAAAAAGATAGGCCTTCAAAATAAGAGTACCATAAAGCATCATATTGATATTCAGTGGGCATTAACATGTTCAAACTAAGGTGTTACATAAATGTATGAATTATAGATGTAAATGTATTCTAATGTATGTATGTAAATTATCTGTCTATGCATAAACTGCATCTTTATATTATTCTATATGTCTAGTGTGAAAAAGAAAGACCCCTATATCTAAATGACACTTCCTGTTTAAATAAAGGTGTAAATTAAACCCGTTGCATTACCTAACGTTGCATATCATAACCATTTCTCTCTCTCCTTGTACTTCCTGTTGATCTCTCTGCCACTAGCTGTCCAATAAAGGGACAAATAAACCATCTTCCACCTCTTTTGCATGCTAATTCATTCTCTCTCATGCATCTTTAACGTCTCTCGCATACATTTATTATTTCCTCCAGTTTTTAGCTTCTCGGTATTTTAGCGCCTCGTAGAAACTTAATCTGGCAGTAAGGGAGACGAGTACGAGCAATTCATTAAACAAGTGTCGAACAAGCAGAGCATGAACTTAAATTCAACGTCCTTTACGTCTACAACCATCGATTTATAGAAGAATTAAAAAAAAACAATATCACACAAACACATATTACTTGATATTAGGATCAATAGACAGTAAGAGAAATATAGAATATTAACCTTTAACCTTCCTGTCGTCCTCCCGGGTCAAATTGACCCCGTCTGTTTTGACTGTTCCTTCTTTCCTCCCTTCTGTCCTTCTTTCCTTCCCTCTCTCCTTCTCTTTCTTTCCTTCCTTCCTTTCCTTCCTCTCCTCCTTCTCTCTTTCTTTCCTCCCTCTCTTCCTTCCTTCCCTCCCTCCTTCTTTCTTTCCTCCCTTCCTTTCCTTTCCTCCCTCCTTTCCTTCCTTCTTCCCTTCCTTCTTTCTCCCTTCCATACTCCTTTCCTTCCTTGTCTTCCTTCTGTCTTTCCCTCCTTTCCTTCCTTCCTTCCTTCCTTCCTTCTTCCCTTCCTCCTTTCTCCCTTCCTTCATCCTCCCTTCATTCATTCCTTCTTTCCTTCCCTCCTTCCTTAATTCCTTTCATTCCTCCCTTCATTTCCTTCCTCTCTTCCTTCTCTCTTTTTTTCCTCCCTTCCTTCCCTCCTCCCTTCCTTCCCTCCCTCCTCCCTTCCTTGTTTCTTTCCTCCCTCCTACCTTCCACCGTCCCTTCCTTCCACCCTCCTTTCCTTCCTTCCTTCCTCCTTTCTCCCTGCCTTCCTCCTTTCCTTCCTTCTTCCTCCCTTCCTTCCTTCCTTGACTCGTTCTAAAAAGTAGCGCTAGAAAAAAAAAAGGTCATAACGAAAACATCCACAACTCAGCCTCTGGGGATCATGAATGTTTACAGCAAATGTCATGAAAACGCAGCCTGTGGTTGTTGAGATGTCTCACTCTGGTCTTACATGTTAGGCTGACACACAAAAAACAAAAAAAGGCCCCACTTCACTGCTTCAGCCTGGCTGCCAGCGGGTAGAAAAATATGCGTGTGACAGAAAGTGAGAGGAATTATTATTGGACAGTGTGCTTTAACCTTCCTGTCGTCCTCCCGGGTCAAATTGACCCCGTCTGTTTTGACTGTTCCTTCTTTCTGTTCTTATTTCCATCACCCCTTCCTTCATTCCTCCCTTCCTTCCTTGCCTTCCTGTCTTCCTTCTGTCCTTCCTTCCTTCCTCCCGTCCTTCCTTCCCTCTCTCCTTCTTTCTTACCTCCCTCCTACCTTCCTTCTTCCCTTCCTCCTTTCCTTCCTTCTTTCTCCCTTCATTCCTCCTTTCCTTCCTCTCTTCCTTCTTTCTTTCTTCCTTCCCTCCTCCCTTCCTTTTTTTCTTTCCTCCCTCCTACCTTCCACCCTTCCTTCCTTCAACCCTCCATTCCTTCTTTCTTTCTCCCTTCCTTCCTTCTTCCTCCATCCTCCTTCTCTTTCTTTCCTCCCCCTACCTTCCTCCCTCCCTCCTCCCCTCCTTCTCTTTCTTTCCTCCCCCTAACTTCCTCCCTCCCTCCTCCCCTCCCTCCTTCCTTCTTTCCGCCCTCCTATTTTCCACCCTCCTTTCCTTCCTTCCTTCGTTCTCCCTTCCTTCCTCCATTCCTTCCTTCTTCCTCCTTTCCTTCCTTCCTTGACTCGTTCTAAAAAGTAGCGCTAGAAAAAAAAAAAAGGTCATCACAAAAACATCCACAACTCAGCCTCTGGGGATCATGAATGTTTACAGCAAATGTCATGAAAACGCAGCCTGTGGTTGTTGAGATGTCTCACTCTGGTCTTACATGTTAGGCTGACACACAAAAAACAAAAAAAGGCCCCATCTGTTTTGACTGTTCCTTCTTTCCTCCCTTCCTTCCTTTCTTCTGTCCTTCTTTCCTTACCTCCTTCCTTCCTTTCCTTCCACTCTTCCTTCTGTCCTCCCTTCCTTCCCTCCTTCTTTCTTTCTTCCCTCCTACCTTCGTTCCTCCCTTCCTTCCTTCCTTCCTTCCTTCATCCCGTCCTCCTTTCCTTCCTTCTCCCTTCCTTCCTCCTTCCTACTCCCTTCCTTCCTTCCTTCCTTCCTTCCTTCATCCCGTCCTCCTTTCCTTCCTTCTTCCTCCCTTCCTTCCTTCATTCCTTTCTTCTGTCCTTCTTTCCTCCCTCCCTCCTATCTTTCTTTCCTCCCCCTACCTTCCTCCCTCCCTCCCTCCTTCCTTCTTTCCTCCCTCCTATTTTCCACCCTCCTTTCCTTCCTTCCTTCGTTCTCCCTTCCTTCCTCCTTTCCTTCCTTCTTCCTCCTTTCCTTCCTTCTTCCTTGACTCGTTCTAAAAGGTAGCGCTAGAAAAAAAAAAAGGTCATCACGAAAACATCCACAACTCAGCCTCTGGGGATCATGAATGTTTACAGCAAATGTCATGAAAACGCAGCCTGTGGTTGTTGAGATGTCTCACTCTGGTCTTACATGTTAGGCTGACACACAAAAAACAAAAACAGGCCCCACTTCACTGCTTCAGCCTGGCTGCCAGCGGGTAGAAAAATATGCGTGTGACAGAAAGTGAGAGGAATTATTATTGGACAGTGTGAAATCCCGCAGGACTGCTAAACTGAGTCCTGATCTGAAGGGCAAACTGTAATTAAAACATGAAACGTGGCAGTCTAATTTGTTGTGGAAATACCTCTGAGGGCAGATTATGAGGAGTTTCAAACGACACGCGCACACACACACACACACACACACACACACACATATATATATACACAGAAGCGCTTCATTCTCTTGTGACCAAGAAAATGTGCTTGTGTAAAAAAAAAAATCTCTTAAATACAGAACTTGAAAACACACCAGCTGCAAGTTGTTTGAGGCAGGAATTATTCCGAGCATTGTCGTGGCAATTTTGCAATTCCACCCTGACAAAGAGGAACGAGACAACGATCTCTTACAGTGCTGTCACACTTTATTAATGCTCAGAGCATGGCACACGGCACACGGCACACAGTTAGTTTGTAGTATGCACACACAAGATGAAAAACTGTTACCTTTTATACCTTGGAAGTCTTCCATCTCAGTGAGGCTGCTTCTTCCAGTAAACATCCTTATCTGCTTTTGTTCCCATCGGAGGTACTTTGGCAAATATTGCTCCACTCTAACAAACCATTTTAACCTTCTTTTAAAAAAAACTAGCTAACAGCAAATTCTCTGCTCACATTCCCAAAAAACCAATGCTGTGTCTCAAATCTCTTCTTCTGTACTTCCACTTCTTAATATTCTGACTGCATGAGGCCGCGTTCACACTGCAAGCCAAAATCCGATTTTTAGCCGATCTAGATTGGAACCAGATGCTCTTATTAAGTCTGAACAGTCATAAATCACATGAGATCCGATTTTTGCAAACCAGATTGAAACCATGTTTGGGAGGAAGTTTGGACAGATGTGTCTGAGTCTGAACAGCTCCCAACACTCATATCGGATTTGACTGTCCGTGACGTCTCTCTACGTCTCTACGCTACATCACTCTATGAGACACAAGACCCGCTTATTTCAGTTGTTGTTGCTAGGTGATATCACTGGAGGACTTATTCCAGCTGTTGTTGCTAGGTGATATCACTGGAGGACTTATTCCAGTTGTTGTTGCTAGCTGATATCACTGGAGGACTTATTCCAGCTGTTGTTGCTAGGCGATATCACTGGAGGACTTATTCCAGTTGTTGTTGCTAGGTGATATCACTGGAGGACTTATTCCAGCTGTTGTTGCTAGGCGATATCACTGGAGGACTTATTCCAGTTGTTGTTGCTAGGTGATATCACTGGAGGCAACGGAGAACGTAAACATCAGTCCATGGACAGAGGACCAAACCATATTCTTAATCTTTGGGGAGATGGCTCCGTTCTGTCGGAATTGTATGACATCACACAATACACGCTAGATGACACGCCTCCATTCCGACGACGTTGCCACGGCAACCTTTCAGATTGGTCATTAATGTGGCCCAGTCTAAAAGCAGTGTGGACAGTCAGGCCTAAAAATCAGATTTGAGAAAGAATCAGATTTGCCTGCAGTGTGAACGCAGCCTAAGTGCACTCACACTGGGAAGTATGGAAACATGCAGCTCTATGAGTACACAGATGGATGGTTTCACTCAAAACCCGTCAAAAAGTTGAGTGTGGAGCTATGGATGCTTCTCGCCCTCAACGGTCGCCATCTTGGCTCCGTAGTAGCAGAAGGCAAGGCAGCTTTATTTATATAGCACATTTCATACACAATGGCAACTCAATGTGCTTTACATAAAACAAACATTTAACGCCCAACGTCTCTATACAAGTCAATGGAGAATTCACCAACTTCTCACTTGATTTCTAACCTCAGTAAACGTTTTCAAAATGTGTTTATGGTCTCAATCGCTAGTTTAAAGCCTTCTTCAATGTAGTATGATGTTCATTTGGGACATTTTGGCCTCCCTGATTTTATATGTGACGATAAAGCAGGGTATGCATTAGGGCGTGGCTACGTCCTGATTGACAGGTTGATTGACCAATGTCCTCGAGATCCAGCCCTCGCAACCATAGCAACCTCCCCGCTCCACCCATGACCCTGCCTCATGCCCATATAAGTAGAATCTGTGTTTTTATTTTTCCCAGCATGCACCTGAAATTTTCAAGATGGTGCTGCTTAGATTAGAAACTATTGGCTTCCGAGCAGCAGTCCACAAACCAATGGGTGACGTCACGGACAAAGGCCATGAACCTGCTGTTACATTGATGATACCTTTAGTATGTAATTAGGTTAAATTCATCTCAGATTCAGAATGATCAAACATAGTGGAGATTAAACATCAGTACATGTACAATAAAGATATTCAAACCTGATTTAAACCTATAGTAATGATCATCATCCTTCTCATATTAATGCAGGTTCGTCCTTCTGTCTAGACTTTAGCCTCTAAAACTTAAGCTCCCAGTCTTTCTTTTATTTTCCTTTCTTCTTTTTTTAGTAGAAAAGAAAAAATAATGAATCTCTCTGTTGAATGAGACGTCGCAACAGCAGATGTAAGAGAGAAAAAAAAAAAACAAGATAGAGAAAACTGGCAACAGAAGCAGAAACAGAAAAATTTCAAACAGCCGTAAAATAATCCAATCAATGTTTTATTTGATTGACGGATTCATTTTGAACAACCTCTGCTTGGATCCATCTGCTTTTATTTTACTTTGGATGAATCTTGTCAGGGATGGCTCTGCTATCGTCTGAGCATAAAAAAACACATATATGCTTCTTTTTTTTTTCATTATGATTATTTTTATGGTATTTTCGGCTTTATTAGAGCCACCAGTGACAGTACAGTGACAGAGCTGACATTTGATATAGATCCTTGGCTGCATTTCAACTGGCCTGTTTGGGTTTGGGTTATTGTTTTTCATTGCAGATTTAATCCATTTTTATTTATGTATTTATTGTTGCCATATATAACCATATATATAAGCCCATGTTATCCAGTCACCTCTTCCTTATGTGATCCTTCATTTCTTCATTTGAGTGAAACAAACCTTTATTAATACCAGGTGTAAATGTAAAAAGCAGTTTTCTGATTCAGATCACATGATAGTAGCAGGTGTGTAAATCTGATTCCAGTATCTAAATCAGGGGTGTCAAACATGCGGCCCGCGGGCCAGAACCGACCCGTCAAGGAGTCCAATCGGGCCCGCTTTGCTTCCTGTCATCTCTTCCTCCCTTTCTTCCTTCCATCTTTCCTTTCTTTCTGTTTTTCTTTCCTGTCTTCTCTTCCTTCCGTCTGTCTTTCCTTCCTTTCTTCCTTCCTTACGCTCTTCCTTCCTTCCTTCCTCCCTTTCTTCCTTCCTTCCTTCCTTCCTTCCATCTTTCCTTTCTTTCTTTCTTTCTTTCTTTCTATTCTTTCTTTTCTTCCTTCCGTCTGTCTTTCCTTCCTTCCTTCCATCCGTCTGTCTTTCCTTCCCTTCTTCCTTCCATCTTTCCATCCTTCCACCCTTTCTTCCGTCCTTCCTTCCATCTTTCCATCCTTCCTCCCTTTCTTCCTTCCTTCTTTCCTTCCATCTTTCCTTTCTTTCTTTCCTGTCTTCTCTTCCTTCCTTCCTTCCTCCCATCTTTCCTTCTTTCTTTCTTGTCTTCTCTTCCTTCCTTCCTTCCTTCCTTCCTTCCTCCCTCCCTGTCTTCCTTCCATCTTTCTTTCTTTCTTTCTTTCTTGTCTTTCCTTCCTTCCTTCCTTCCTTTTAATGATCCGGCCCACATAAGATCACATTGGGCTGTATGTGGCCCTTGAATGAAGAGGAGTTTGACACCCCTTCTGTCCCTTCTTGTATCAATTTGGGTTCAACTTATCCTCAAGACATTGCATCACCAAAGTCATGTGACTGATCTAAAGAGTCTTGGCTCTCAATCTATAAGAGTATCCGCCTGAAGTTGCCTCCTTATGTTACCAGGCATGTACATAACTTACGTTCTTTCACTTGCAATCAGCAACATCTCAAAGAAATGTGAATAAATTACGACACGATCACCTCCAACCAGTAAAGTGAATTCAGTCATTTTCTTCTAAACACATTAAATAGTTCATAAATGTATTTCTAAAAAAGGTGTAAAAAGCATTTCAACCATTTAGATTTGAATTGTGGAGCTAGGCTTCACAAACTGTGTTTCAACATTTCTGTGTTCAGGATTTAGTGATTAGCATAAACCCGCCCCTGCTGCTGTAGAGGTATAAATACATTCAGCACACACTACTACAGTCTACAGTCTACCGTTAGCCAGTTAGCTGAGTTAGCTGCCAAGTTAGCAACTGAGCTAGCCGTCGAGCTAGCAGCTGAGTTAGCAGCAGAAAGCTCTCAGACATAGCGTCCATGTTTCTGGTAGAGGTGGTGACTTTGATTGACAGGTGACACTTGGTAGGGGGCGGGGTTTCAGCGTTTGGGAGCAGAGACAGAGGCTGATTTTTACACAACTTTGAAGCCTAATTTCATATATTTGGCGATTTTTTTTTAATCATTCAAATTTGGCAGGGTGGTTAACAACACACTTTTCTGTGGTATGTCAAACTCAGAACACATATTTATTCTTACTTTACACTGACTTTAAATGAGCTATCCACATGCAGGTAAACCCACAATTTCTGTTAACCTGTGTCCCAATGACGAATGGACTGTACTTATATAGCACTTTCCTATCATTTGACCACTCAAAACTATAGTTGACGACCAGCTCTACCTGCTGAGCCCCAGCCGCTCCCAATGTCTTCCTTCAAAGTAAAAGCATATGATATCTACTAATAATCTTCATAGTAGTAACAATTTTGCAGCTGTCAGTTAATTATGATTGACAATAAATAGATAGTTTGATTGAGGACAGAATAACCTATGTACCAATATAATGTTCAATATGTTTATAGCTACTCTGATGGTGAGTTGCAACTTGATTAATTGTGATAAAAAAGAAAGAAAAATGTTGAATAAAACTCTGAATGCAGATTGCTGTGAAATGTGAAAGAGTAGCGACTGATGAGTTTCACAAATGTGACGTCCTCCAACACTGAATTATTCCTTTTTCAGCCTGTTTTTTTTTCTCTCTCTTTTTTTTTTTGTCATTCTGACAACATCCTTTGAACTTGTCTTTCTCCAGGTTGCATCAGCGAGATGTGAAGCAGATAAATGAATAATTTTTGTTAGAATTGTCAAAAACTGTCACAGCCTTCATCTGATGGGTACTGAGGCCGCTCTGTGTGTGTGTGTGTGTGTGTGTGTGTGTGTGTGTGTGTGTGTGTGTGTGTGTGTGTGTGTGTGTGTGCCACTGAGTGTACTGATTTTTGCTTCTCTTTTTTTAAGTTATGGCTTCTTTATTCAGACTGGGGAAAAAAAAAGAAAAAGAAAATCACCCTCAAAAATGAATTTCACCATAACAAAATAAATATATTCAGCTTTACAAACAAACAAAAATAATAATTCCAAGTTTTAAAACATTAGGTTTACACAGCTGTAATGTGTAACGGCAGATTTCAGAGTTAGTTCAGATTCCAGTTCACTGAACTAAAAAACACATTTTAATACTTGCACTGTTCTCAGAGACATTTATGAAGCTTTTAGTCCTACATGCTTCTTTTTCTAGCAATGCTCTCCATAATGAGCCTTTCAAGACATTCCTAATATCTCATTACTGCATGAATAATCTTTTTTTTTAATATATATATATAATGATAATAATATTTCAGCAGGCTTCATATTTACTTAGATTAATAAGATTAATTATTAAATACACATTTTTCATATCTAAATGAATTCATCAGGATATTAACCCTCCTCTTGTCCTAAGGTCAAGGAAGGACAGGAGGAAGGAAGGAAAGGAGTAAGGAGGAAAAGAGGAAGGAAGCAAGGAGAGAAAGAAGGGAGGAAGGAAGGAAGGAAGGAAAGGAGTAAGGATGAAAAGAGTGAGGAATTTAGGGAGAGGGGAGAGGGAAGGAAGGGAGGAAGGAAAGGAGGAAGTCAGGAAGGGAGTAAGGAAGGAAAGGAGTAAGGATGAGAAGAGGAAGGAATTTAGGAGACAAGGAAGGGAGGAAGGAAGGGAGTAAGGAAGGAAAGGAGTAAGGAGGGAGGAAGGAAGGAAGAAAGGAAGGAATGAAGGAAGGAAGGAAGGAAAGGAGTAAGGATGAAAAGAGTGAGGAATATAGGAGAGAAGGAAGGGAGGAAGGAAAGGAGGAAGGAAGGAAGGAAGGAAAGGAGTAAGAATGAAAAGAGTGAGGAATTTAGGAGAGAAGGAAGGGAGTAAGGAAGGACAGGGAGGAAGGAAAGGAGTAAGGATGAAAAGAGGAAGGAATTTAGGAGAGAAGGAAGGGAGGAAGGAAAGAAAGGAGAAAGGATTAAAAGTGAGGAATTTAGGAGAGAAGGAAGGGAGGAAGGAAGGGAGTAAGGAAGGAAAGGAGGAAGGAAGGAAGGAAGGAAGGAAAGGAGTAAGGATGAAAAGAGGGAGGAAGCAAGGATAGAAAGAAGGGAGGAAGGAAGGAAAGGAGTAAAGAGGAAGGAAGGAAAGAGGGAGCAAAGAAAGAGGGAAGGAGGGGAAGAAGGAAGGAACAATTAAAGAAAGAGGGAAGAAGGAAGGAAAGAAGGAACAGTGCTCTCCATAATGAGCCTTTCAAGAAATTCCTAATATCTCATTTCTGCATGAATAATCTTATTTTTTTATATATAATAATAATATTTTCAGCAGGCTTCATATTTACTTAGATTAATAAGCTTAATTATTAAATACACATTTTTCATATCTAAATGAATTCATCGGGATATTAACACTCCTCTTGTCCTAAGGTCAAGGAAGGACAGGAGGAAGGAAGGAAAGGAGTAAGGAGGAAAAGAGGAAGGAAGCAAGGAGAGAAAGAAGGGAGGAAGGAAGGAAGAAGGAAAGGAGTAAGGATGAAAAGAGGAAGGAATTTAGGAGAGAAGGAAGGGAGGAAGGAAAGAAAGGAGAAAGGATTAAAAGTGAGGAATTTAGGAGAGAAGGAAGGGAGTAAGGAAGGAAAGGAGGAAGGAAGGAAGGAAGGAAAGGAGTAAGGATGAAAAGAGGGAGGAATTTAGGAGAGAAAGAAGGGAGGAAGGAGGGAGGAAGGAAGGAAGGAAAGGAGTAAGGATGAAAAGAGTGAGGAATTTAGGAGAGAAGGAAGGGAGGAAGGAAAGGAGGAAGTAAGGAAGGAAAGAAAGGAGTAAAGAGGAAGGAAGGAAGGTAGGATGGAAGGAGGAGGGAGCAAAGAAAGAGGGAAGGAAGGGAAGAAGGAAGGAACAATTGAAGAAAGAGGGAAGAAGGAAGGAAAGAAGGAACAATGCTCTCCATAATGAGCCTTTCAAGAAATTCCTAATATCTCATTTCTGCATGAATAATCTTATTTTTTTATATATAATAATAATAATAATATTTTCAGCAGGCTTCATATTTACTTAGATTAATAAGCTTAATTATTAAATACACAGGAGCTCTGCAGGGAAAGGTGGATCATTGATGTTTGATGTTTGCATGTTTAATACAGAGATGGAGTCAGGTCATGTTAGCTCAGCATGAAGACAGAAGTTAGGAGGAAAACAGCTAATCTGAGTCTCCACGGTAGAAAAATATAAACTGTAAAGAGCCGGTCGTTGCTGTCGATGATGTCGTTGCTGTCGTCTTGGTTACATGACCCTGACCCTGAGCAATGATCCTATATGTCATAAATTCAGCTGCTGTCTGTCTAAGTGACTTTCTTATTAGGAATAGGCGGGATGGGTAGAGGATAGGGTTAGGGTTCCCAAACATGGGTGTTAACTGTTGCCATGACAACGGAGGCTGCCTTAAATTTAACCCTTACATACAGTACTTACCATACCATCTGTCCTTCTGTCCTTCTTTCCTTCCCTCCCTCCTTCATTCCTTTCATTCCTTCCTCTCTTCCTTCTGTCCTTCCCTTTCTCCCTCCCTCCTTCTCTCTGAATTTCCTCCCTCCCTCCTTTCCTTCCCTCCTTCTTTCTTTCCTCCCTCCTACCTTCCTGCCTCCCTTCCTTCCACCCTACTTTCCTTCCCTGCTTCCTTAATTCCTTTCCTTCCTCTCTTCCTTCTGTCCTTCCTTTCCTCCCTCCCTCCTTCTCTCTGAATTTCCTCCCTCCCTCCTTTCCTTCCCTCCTTTCTTCCTTCTCCTCCTGCCTCCCTTCCTTCCACCCTACTTTCCTTCCCTCCCTCCTTAATTCCTTTCCTTCCTCTCTTCCTTCCTTTTCTCCCTTCCTTCCTTCGCTCTCTTTCCTCCCCTTACCTTCCTCCCTTCTTTCCTCGCTCCTACCTTCCACCCTCCTTTCCTTCCTTTCTTACCTCCTTCCTCTTTTCCTTCCTTCTTTCTCACTTCCTTCCTCCTTTCCTTCCTTGACTCGAGGACAACAGGAGGGTTAAACCCAAACCATGATCTTTCCCTAACCTTCCCTACGTGTTTTTTTGGAGTCTAAACTTAACCAAACCTTAACTAACAGCCTTGTCACAGCGTAAATCATCATTATTTATAACAGACATGTGTAAAAATATCTCCATCCCAGCCGGTTGTTTAATTAATTGACTTGTTGCCTCTAAAGCCCCCCTGATTTACACCCAGATTTACTCAGGATTTGTGCCCCATTTTTAGGCACAGAGGAGCTGAATCTGTTTCTCCTTATTATCTGAAGGGTCGCAGCCAGGTTTAGTGCCGGTGAAATGGAAGAAAAATTGTGTTTGGGCTCATTAAATATGTATTTTAAGATGTTCCTGTTTAGAGGTGCAAAATACAGGAGGAGGAGGAAGTGGAAATATCATACAAATAGCTACTGCACCTGCCGAGAGAGAGAGAGAGAGAGAGGAAACAAAGGGGGGAGAAGAGGGAGAGAGGGGGGGAGAGAGAGAGAGAGAGAGAGAGAGAGAGAGAGAGAGAGAGAGAGAGAGAGACAGAGAGAGAGAGAGAGACAGAGAGAGAGACAGAGAGACAGAGAGAGAGAGAGAGAACAATGTAGAGAGAGAGAAAGATGGAGAGATGGAGAGAGAGAGAAAGATGGAAAGATGGAGAGAGAGAGAGAAAGATGGAAAGCGAGAGAGAGAGAGAGAGAGAGAGAGAGAGAGAGAGAGAGAGAGAGCGAGCGAGAGAGAGAGAGAGAGAGAGAGTCCCTCCTTCTCTCTTTCCTTCCTCTCTCCTCTTTTTCTTCCTTCTCCCTTCCTCCCTTCCTTCTTTCATTTCCTCCCTTCCTCCCTCCTTTCCTTCCTTCCTTGACTCAAGGAGGAGAGGGAGAGAGAGAGAGAGAGAGAGAGAGAGAGAGAGGGAGAGAGAGAGAGAGAAAGAAAGAGAAAGACAGAGAGAGAGAAAGAAAGAGAAAGACAAAGAGAGAGACCCTCCTTCTCTCTTTCCTTCCTCCTCCGAGAGAGAGAGAGAGGTAAAGATATTTTAAAAAGACTCATTACAAAGTGACTTCAGAGGAGTTCTCTGCTCAGCAACACAACACAATAAAGGAGGACTGCTTTATTTTTAAACCTTTCTGTTTCCCTCAGGTTCCTCCGGCTTATTTTAGATGTTTTAATGGCACATCCGCCCCAGTCCAGTGTGATATATATATATAATGGATATAATGGAATATATATTACTGACCTTTACATTAGGACTATCTGTTTATAAAAAGGGTTGGCTCTTAAAACTAAAAACGTACCAGTTATTGTTCATATTTAAATGAATTCATCAGGATATTAACCCTGCTGTTGTCCTCAGGTCAAGGAAGGACAGGAGGAAGGAAGGAAAGGAGGAAGGAGGAAGGAAGTGAGGAATTTAGGAGAGAAGGAAGGGAGGAAGGAAGGAAGGAAGGAAGGAAAGGAGGAAGGAGGAATTTAGGAGAGAAGGAAGGAAGGAAGGAAGGAAGGAAAGGAGGAATTTAGGAGAGAAGGAAGGAAGGAAAGGAAAGGAGTAAGGAGGAAAAGAGGAAGGAAGCAAGGAGAGAAAGAAGGGAGGAAGGAAGGAAGGAAGGAAGGAAGGACAGGAGGAAGGAAGGAAGGAAGGAAGGAAAGGAGTAAGGAGAAAAAGAGGAAGGAAGCAAGGACAGAAGGAAGGGAGGAAGGAAGGAAGGAAGGAAAGGAGGAAGGAAGGAGGAATTTAGGAGAGAAGGAAGGAAGGAAGGAAATGAGTATGGACGAAAGGAGGAAGTAATTAAGGAGAGAAGGAAGGAAGGAAGGAAAGGAAAGGAGTAAGGATTAACAGAGGAAGGAATTTAGGAGAGAAGGAAGGAGGAAGGAAGGAAGGAAGGAAGGAAGGAAAGGAGTAAGGATGAAACGAGGGAGGAATTTAGGAGAGAAGGAAGGAGGATGGAAAGGAGGAAGTAAGAAAGGAAGTAAGGAAGGAAAAGAGTAAGGATGAAAAGAGGAAGGAATTTAGAAGAGAAGAAAGGAAGGAAGGAAAGGAGTAAAGAGGGAAGGAGGAAGGAAGGAAGGAAAGGAGTAAGGATGAAACGAGGGAGGAATTTAGGAGAGAAGGAAGGGAGGAAGGAAAGGAGGAAGTAAGAAAGGAAGTAAGGAAGGAAAGGAGTAAGGATTAACAGAGGAAGGAATTTAGGAGAGAAGGAAGGGAGGAAGGAAAGGAGTAAAAAGGGAGGGGGGAGGGAGGGAGGGAGGGAGGAAGGAAGGAAGGAAAGATGAAGGAGGAGGGAGCAAAGAAAGAGGGGAGGAGGGGAAGAAGGAAGGAAAAATTAAAGACAGAGGAAGAAGGAAGGAAAGAAGGAACAGTCAAAAGAGAGATGGGTCAATTTGACCCGGGAGGACGACAGGAGGGTTAAACATATAACTTCCCTCATGCAGGATTAATCATTTCTTCTCTTCAACAAGTTCAACAGCAGGAAACACTTTAGTTTGCTCTTCATTCATTCCCAGACTAACAGCTCAACATTAGCTCTTATACTTAGCAACATTTTTATGCTAATCAGATTCACTGCAGCTCATTTCCATTTTGTCGTCTTAGTAAATACTTTGCTTCATTAAAAAAAAAAAAAAAAACACAGAGCATTGATGCAACACTTTGTGCCCTTGACGGTAGTTTGCAACAGGCTTATTATTATTAGTAGTGTTTGATTAACTCATATAGGAACAGGAGGTTGAAGCAAAGTCCTTCTAAGGCAAGTCATCTCACTCGGCGGCAAAATTGGCCACGCCTCCGGGCAGCTATTAGGCCATAGGAAGACCAACCGGCTATCTAAATGAATAGGGAGAGAGCTGTATCTCCATGTCCCGAGGTCTAAGGGACATAAAAAACATATGTTTTGAAATCACTATGAAAATCAAACTATAATCGCTGAAAGGGTTTGATGGTTTGGTATCAAATTAACGTTTTAAAAGCCTTTTTCCTTACAGGCATCTTGGACTGCGCATGCGCAATACTTCACGACAGTCTTCATTTACGGCAGGCACTGACAGCAAGACGTCATCTTACGCTCACAGCAGAGACAGGAGTTTGCTCACAGTCAACTTTCCCAGATCATGCCACAATTTTGGATAAAGCATTACAAAATATATGTACACAAAGTAGTATAAACTGCTGATCATGTGTTTTAAAATGTCTCTGTTGAAAATGACTTCCAAGTGTCGCAAAAACGTGACCGCGTAGGACCAGCGAGATGATTGGAGCAACGGCACCAGAAGAGGCGGGACATGTGCAAACACCGGCCATCTTGGCGTTACGTAGTTTCCCTATGCATTTCAATGGGAGTGATATGTCTCCTCTTATTATAATGTCTCTGGTTGAAGTGACTTTTCTGATGTCTTGTTGTCACGGTGATGTCAGCAGGTTTGATACCATCGTATCTGTACTGACACCAAAACCCATAAAAACCTATGCTCACTGGAGTCAGACTGGACAGATGGAGATGGAGAAGATAATAAATAGTTACTGTACATAGCTCCTCTAAAAATATGCAGAATGCAGTATTTTTCTTTCGGGATTTTTTGCCTTTAATGTAGATAGTAGAGAGAGAGACACACAGGAAATGGGAGGCAGAGAGGGGGAAATGACATGCAGGAAAGGACTGCTTGGCACGGGATTCGGAAAGGAGGGAAGGAGGAAGTAAACGAAGGAAGGAAAGGATGGAATTAAGGAAAGAGAGATTGCTTGTGTGCTTAGAGATTACAATATAAAACCACACAATACACACAAGAACACACACAAGAACACACACAAGAACACACACACACACACACACACACAACCATATTGTTAAAGTATTTCAAAGTGCCAATAAGTTTAAGCAACCAGTGAAGCTTGCAGGAAGCCGACTGCTTCAGGGTGATGTTGTGGAGGTGAGACGTTCCTCTGCTCCCAGACGTCATGCTAAGCTAGGCTAAACACTTCCTGACTCCAGCTCCGCAGATATCGATCTTCTCATCTCACTCAGTTTAAACTTTTCTTTTAACTTCTAACTGAGCTGAAATAAAATCTACTTTCACAAACATCTAACTTCTGAATTTCTTGTTGATTTTTTTTTTGTTTCCTTCCTCCTTTCCTTCCTTCTTCCTCCTTTCCTTCCCTCCTTCCTTTCATCCCTCCCTTCCTCTCTTCCTTCCTTTTTTCCTCCCTCCTACCTTCCACCCTCCTTTCCTTCCTTCCTTCCTTACCTCCTTCCTTCTTTCTGTCCTTCTTTCCTTCCCTCCTTCCTTTCATCCCTCCCTCCCTTCCTTCCCTTCCTCTCTTCCTTCCTTTTCTCCCTTCCTCCTACCTTCCACCCTTCCTTCCCTCCTACCTTCCACCCTCCTTTCCTTCCTTTTTCCTCCCTTCCTTCCTCCTTTCCTCCCTTCCTTCCTTCCCTCGAGGACGAGTCAGACCTCTCCATTTTTCCAGCAGCAGCAGTAAAAGTGATGTTTTATTCATCGTGGTCATGGCGGTCTGTAAAAAAAAAAAAAGGACGAAGCGAGGAACCGTTGGATGTCTCATTTCCCGACGTGTGCTGATAAGGTTTAGTAGAAAGGTTTAAATGGCGGTGACAGGTGTCGGCCTCCAGACTTCACTTTACATCACTCTCCTGTTAATTTTTCCTCCTCCTTTCGCCCCGTTATCGCTCTCTCTTCCTATTTGTTGCTCTGTCTCCATTTCATTGCTTCCTCTCAGTCTCCTCTCTCTCGTCTGTCTATCTTTCATTTTAAAGAGTCTCTCCTTTTCTCCTTTTGATTGTTGTGGCCCGAGGCGATGTTGTTGTGCTGGCGGTTGTCATCATTCACCAGTAGAAAAAAATAAAAATAAATGAAATATATATATTCTCAGCTGTTTTATTTCTTTTCTTCATCTTGCCACAATATTCCTCCCATGCTTAAAGGATTAGATTATTTTGGTGTGACATCCTCGGCTCTTTCTTTTCTTTCTTTTTCCCAAAAGCTCTCTGGAGGAGGAGCAGTAAATCTGTGTTTTTTTTTTTCTTGTACTCTATTCTGTTTAGACGCTCTTTGAAAATATATCACAACGCTGACATTGACGAGGGGGAGAATTTTAATTGAAATCTGGAGGGACGGAGAAGTGAAATATATTACTGGAGTAATCAGACACTATGTCAGACCATCAGTTTGAAGATTGATTTCCAACCTGCTGCCATTCATTTGCTCCTTTTTAACCCTTATGTCGTCCTCCCAAATTGATCCCATCTCTTTTGACTCTTCCTTCCTTCCTTCCTCTTTCTTTGCTCCCTCCTCCTTCCTCCTTTCCTTCCTTCCCTCCCTCCTTACTCCTTTCTTTCCTTCCTTCCGTCCTCCCTCCTTACTCCTTTCCTTCCTTCCTTCCTTCCTTCCTCCCTCCTTCCTTAATCCTTTCCTTCCTTCCTCCTTCCCTCACTCCTTACCTTCCTTCTCTCCTAAATTCCTTCCTCTTTTCGTCCTTACTCCTTTCCTTCCTTCCTTCCTCCCTCCCTCCCTCCTAACTCCTTTCCTTCCCTCCTTCCTTCCTCCCTTCCTTCTCTCCTTCCTTCCTTCCTTCCTTCTGTCCTTCCTTGACCTGAGGACAACAGGAGGGTTAAGACTAAACATCACATTTTGTATTTTTCATCATGCCACCGTCAGGATTGGCAATAAGCGAGTGTGCACGTTGATTTTTTAGCATGCGACTGTGATATCATTTCTGGATGTAAAAATGATCATGTTAACAACTATTGGATGCTCACATGCTGGTTATGTAACATTTCCTAGTCAAAGTCTAGAGATATCAGGAGTGTCTGATTATATTTCACGCTCGGTGAGGTTTACAACAGACGTGTTAATTAAGCAGGAACGCCAGGAGCTGCACTGTTTTACACACATTTGTTTCTAATTTCACTTTTTTTTTTTTTTTTGCTAATATTTTACCATGCAGCTCTACTCAAAGTTGTCATAGCACATTTTATCCATCCAATGGTCAATGGAGAAGACTTCACACTGTGCATCACCATAGCGAAATGAAGCCAGGCGACACTAATGAAGCTAAAAACAGAACCATTGTTACCTCGCTCCCAAAAAAGTGTTAAGGAGGTAGCAGGAGTTGGACCCAAATGCAGAAAATTTATGCAAAGCAGGGCTCTTTATTCAAAGCTGATACAGGTAAAATAAAAGTGGTGGGTCAAAATTTAAAAGTGAACAAAGGACAGAGCAGAACGAACTAGAGCATAACAAAATAAAGGATCATGGCTGTGTTCGAAACCGCATACTACATACTTCTATACTACATACTACATACTTCTATACTACACACTAAAGGACCAGATAGTAAGCAGACCGTTTACACTGTAGTAAACTACACGATTACCCACAATGCATTTGGTTCCTACCCGAGCTGAAATCATCAGGCTGAAGCTGATTTCATTTTAGCTCTAACTCTGTAAATAAACCACTTTATCCACATTTCTAACCTTTTTAGGAAGAAAGTAAAGTAGCCCTTTAGATCCACAATGTGACGCTAATGTGTCCAAATAACACCTGTTTAAAGTCACTTCCAGTCATTTTCACAAAATAAAACACTTGTTGCCTTTTATTATTAAGAAAACCATAACGACAGAATTGGTGCTTTTATTTTGAAAACAGGAAGCGAACATACCCTCGCTGTAGCTAACTTGAAACCAGCGAGGTGGTGATCTGTGACGTTTGTATTTTGGGTTTTTTTCAGAAGTTGCGTTGCATCTTGGGTAATGTGAGTGTGAGTAGTAGCGTTGCATCTTGGGTAATGTGAGTGTGAGTAGTAGCATTGCATCTTGGGTAATGTGAGTGTGAGTAGTAGTGTTGCATCTTGGGTAATGTGAGTGTGAGTAGTAGCGTTGCATCTTGGGTAATGTGAGTGTGAGTAGTAGCGTTGCATCTTGGGTAATGTGAGTGTGAGTAGTAGCGTTGCATCTTGGGTAATGTGAGTGTGAGTAGTAGCGTTACATCTTGGGTAATGTGAGTGTGAGTAGTAGCGTTGCATCTTGGGTAATGTGAGTGTGAGTAGTAGCGTTGCATCTTGGGTAATGTGAGTGTGAGTAGTAGCGTTGCATCTTGGGTAATGTGAGTGTGAGTAGTAGCGTTGCATCTTGGGTAATGTGAGTGTGAGTAGTAGCGTTACATCTTGGGTAATGTGAGTGTGAGTAGTAGCGTTGCATCTTGGGTAATGTGAGTGTGAGTAGTAGCGTTGCATCTTGGGTAATGTGAGTGTGAGTAGTCAGCTCTTGATGCATACTCTGCATTTCTGGAGAATCTAGTAAACCATCCAGGAACTTCTCACATACTCTAAATCACTACACAGTTGAAACACACTACATACTTCAAATGACGTCAGAGTTAGTACGAGTAGTAGGAATTTAGAACAGACCCCATGAACTATAAAACGAAAAGAAAAGAAACTTAACTAACGAGTGAATGGGGAACAGGTGACTGACGCTGGGAGCAGGACAGAGCTGACGAGGCTGATGCAGGGCAGGTGTGCAGATGAGCAAAGGAGGGAAGATCAGTACAGGGGAAAAACAGAAAAACCCTATAACCTGACAAACATAAAACCAACACTTCAACCTCCTCCAACAAAAAAACAGACAACCGTAAAACACAAAAAGTCCCAAAAACACAGAGTCCAGGACAAACAGAGCACTGTCAGACCACAAAAAACTAAAGTAACCCTTTATTGGGCAAATAATTATATTTGGTAACTTCCTTCCTTCCTTCCTTCCTTCCTTCCTTCCTTTCCTTCCTCCCTGCCTTCTTTCTTCCCTTCCTCTTTTCCTTTCTCCCTCCCTTGTTCCTTATTCCCTCCGTTCTTCCTTCCTTTCCTTCCTTCCATCTGTCCTTCCTCCCTCCCTCCTTCTCTCCTCCCTTCCTTCTTTCCTTCCTCCGTCCTTCCTTCCTTCCATATGTTCTTCCTCCCTCCCTCCTTCTCTCCTCCCTTCCTTCTTTCCTTCCTTCCTCCATCCCCCTTTCTTCTTCCTTCCTTCCTTCTTTCCTCCGTCCTGCCTTCCTTCCTTTCCTTCCTCCCTCCTTCCTTCTCTTCCTTCTTTCCTCCGTCCTTCCTTCCTTTCCTTCCTCCTTCCTTCCTTCCTTCCTTCCATCCATCCTTCCTTCCTTCCTTCCTTCCTCCCTTCCTTTCAATGAGTGTCCTATAAAGGGTTAAATCAATTTTCTTGTCTTTATAGGTGCTGAGAGCGAGGTCGTATTTATTATGACTATTTCTAGGGCTTGCTGGCAAACTACCAAAAGTCTGTAATATTCTTAATAGCAGGGAACATGCTATTACTTTTCAGCCACGTTGGCCCACAAAGTAACTGTGAACTGTAGGAAAGCTAATTAGCTCAGTCAACATCTAAATACAAAGTCTAAAATGTCTAAAAACTGAGTGTATTCAAGGTCCAAGGTTCAATTTTATTGTTATTGTACTAAACAGACTCTCCATGCTACACACAAATAGTAGCAAGTAGTAAGCTATGTTTAACTAGAATACAATAAAACTATGAAATTAGAAATATAAATAAAGAACAACACCACAGCTCCCAGTAGCTCCCAGTAGCTCCCACTCCCACTAATGCAGAGGTGTCAAACTCATCTTCATTCAAGGGCCACATACAGACCAATTTGATCTTATGTCGGCCGGAAGGAAGGAAGGAAGGAAGAGAAGATGGAAGGAAGGAAGGAAGGAAGGAAGGAAGGAAGAAAAGAAGGAAGGAAGGAAGGAAAGAAGGAAGGAAGAGAAGACAGGAAGAAAAGATGGAAGGAAGAAAGGGAGGATCGGAGGAGGGATGGAAGGAAGAGGAGAGAAGACAGGAAGGAAGCAAGGGAGGAAGGACAGATGGAAGGAAGAGAAGAAAGGGAGGATCGAAGAAAGGGAGAAAGGATGGAAGGAAGAGGAGAGAAGACAGTAAGGAAAGATGGAAGACAGGAAGGAAGCAAGGGAGGAAGGACAGATGGAAGGAAGTGAAGACAGGAAGGAAGCAAGGGAGGAAGGACAGATAGAAGGAAGAGAAGACAGGAAGAAAGGGAGATGGAAGGAAGGGAGGAAGGATGGAAGGAAGAGGAGAGAAGACAGTAAGGATAGATGGAAGACAGGAAGGAAGGAAGGAAGGAAGGAAGGAAGGAAGGAAGCAAGGGAAGAAGGACAGATGGAAGGAAGAGAAGACAGGAAGAAAGGGAGGATGGAAGGAAGGGAGGAAGGATGGGAGGAAGAAGAGAGAAGACAGTAAGGAAAGACAGAAGGAAGGAAGGAAGCAGGGAGGATCGAAGGGAGGGAGGAAAGATGGAAGGATGGAAGGAAGAGGAGAGAAGACAGTAAGGATAGATGGAAGACAGGAAGGAAGGAAGGAAGGAAGGAAGGAAGGAAGGAAGGAAGGAAGGAAGCAAGGGAGGAAGGACAGATGGAAGGAAGAGAAGACAGGAAGAAAGGGAGGATCGAAGGAAGGGAGGAAGGATGGAAGGAAGAGGAGAGAAGACAGTAAGGAAAGACGGAAGGAAGGAAGGAAGCAGGGAGGATCGAAGGGAGGGAGGAAAGATGGAAGGATGGAAGGAAGAGGAGAGAAGACAGTAAGGATAGATGGAAGACAGGAAGGAAGGAAGGAAGCAAGGGAAGAAGGACAGATGGAAGGAAGAGAAGACAGGAAGACAGGGAGGATCGAAGGAAGGGAGGAAGGATGGAAGGAAGAAGAGAGAAGACAGTAAGGAAAGACGGAAGGAAGGAAGGAAGCAGGGAGGATCGAAGGGAGGGAGGAAGGAGGAAAGATGGAAGGATGGAAGGAAGAGGAGAGAAGACAGTAAGGATAGATGGAAGACAGGAAGGAAGGAAGGAAGGAAGCAAGGGAAGAAGGACAGATGGAAGGAAGAGAAGACAGGAAGAAAGGGAGGATCGAAGGAAGGGAGGAAGGATGGAAGGAAGAAGAGAGAAGACAGTAAGGAAAGACGGAAGGAAGGAAGGAAGCAGGGAGGATCGAAGGGAGGGAGGAAGGATGGAAGGATGGAAGGAAGAGGAGAGAAGACAGTAAGGATAGATGGAAGACAGGAAGGAAGGAAGCAAGGGAAGAAGGACAGATGGAAGGAAGAGAAGACAGGAAGAAAGGGAGGATCGAAGGAAGGGAGGAAGGATGGAAGGATGGAAGGCAGAGGACAGAAGACAGTAAGGAAAGACGGAAGGAAGAAAGGAAGCAGGGAGGATCGAAGGGAGGGAGGAAAGATGGAAGGATGGAAGGAAGAGGAGAGAAGACAGTAAGGATAGATGGAAGACAGGAAGGAAGGAAGGAAGGAAGCAAGGGAAGAAGGACAGATGGAAGGAAGAGAAGACAGGAAGAAAGGGAGGATCGAAGGAAGGGAGGAAGGATGGAAGGAAGAAGAGAGAAGACAGTAAGGAAAGACGGAAGGAAGGAAGGAAGCAGGGAGGATCGAAGGGAGGGAGGAGGGAGGAAAGATGGAAGGATGGAAAGAAGAGGAGAGAAGACAGTAAGGATAGACGGAAGGAAGGAAGGAAGCAGGGAGGATCGAAGGGAGGGAGGAAGGAAGAAAGATGGAAGGATGGAAGGAAGAGGAGAGAAGACAGTAAGGATAGATGGAAGGAAGAAAGGGTGGATGGAAAGATGGAAGGAAAAGAAGACAGGAAGGAAAGTGGGCCGAAATGGACCCTTCGGCGGGCCGGTTCTGGCCCACGGGCCGCATGTTTGACACCCCCTGCACTAATGCATTGTATATTTAATGTTTATTGAATACAGTATTTGGAGATTGTTTTATGGTATATTTTAGGGGGATCAATAAAGACACCCTACCCTAAAAGTAGCGCTAAGAGATCAAACAAGGAAAGACTATGTCACAATTTACAAGGAATATATAGTTATTTTTGAATAATATAAATATGTTAGGGTTTTTTTTTTTTTACAGTATGTGCAAAACCAATATAATATGGAAGCTATAGTGCAAAAAACTCATTAAATAACTAATAATAGGACATATTTGTGACATTAACTTGTGTCTTATGACAGCAGATTATTGTAAATGTCTTATGTGGAGCAGTTTCTTGTCCAGAGCAGGACATTTTTAATAATATATATATATATTTTTATATGAAGTTGAACAGTACAACACAGATAACATGAAAGCAATTTTCCAAGTTGAAGTCTTTGTGGATTTCCTTTGAGGCCTCTGCCAGCGGATCCACTGATTGCAATGATTGTATTTCAAGAAATTAATTAATTAAGCTTTGAAATATATTACCAGTACAAATGCTGCTCTGTCATTAAGAAGTAGGTGAACGTTATTAACATTAGAGGAACATCTTATCTTTTATCTGAAATGTTTAGTCGGCTACACCTGGACTTTTGTGGTTTCCTCTGGGTGGTGATTTGAACTGGATGTTGGGGTAAGGTGGCCCAGCGGCCCTCGGCTGCATGAATACAGAGTGGCTGTAATTTCCCCGGAGGGCGTCAGACCCGCATCCTCAGACCGGCTGTGATCAGGAAACAAACTACCATCATCGCTCTGAGGATTAAACGGCCGAAACCACATTCAACACATTCAACACATTCGATACTTGCTTATTTCGTCCACGTTTCTCTGTGTATATGAGGAGATGGATAAAAGGGAAATATCTCTGTGTTTTCTTTTTTGGTGCTTTGACCCATTTCATTTGTATCCACAGAAATATTAATAACACAACAGGGATATGAAAAGGTTCTTACCAGCAAATTGATCAGTATGAAGTGAGGCAGCAGCTGTTTGTAAATCGGAAAAACAACATTTCAGTCTAATGAGTAATAACCGCACGTATCCAAAGGTCGGGGGGGAAAAAAACCCTTTGGTGTATTTTAACAGCAGAAAATATCAACTGCTCAGGTATTCACTGTTAGATTAATGTATGTTAACATCTTAATTTAACTTTGACTCTGAATCATAAACACACAGAAGACTGAATAAAATAAAATAAAATAGTCATTTGTTTTGACTATGCGCTGACCTTTTCACAGGAGTTTGTAGAGTCTATAGAAGTGTCTGTATTTAAAATCCATGTAAAGTAAGAATAAATATGTGTCGGTGGCTAGCTCGGCTGCTAACTTGGCTGCTAACTCAACTGCTAGCTCGGCGGCTAGTTTAGCTGCTACTTCAACTGCTAATTCGGCGGCTAACTCGGCTGCTAGCTCGGCAGCTAACTTGGTGGCTAGCTCAGCTGCTAACTCGGCTGCTAACCTTTATACAGTCTATGCTTATACAGACATGAAAACGGGTCATGGGTGAAAAAGGTGAGAAGGATACGACCCCTCTAGGGAGGTTAGGGCTTGAAAGCATCAATCTGCATTTTGAGAGGAAATTCAAGCAGAACTACAACCCGACCCCGGATAAGCGGCAGAAGACGGACGGACAGAGGACAGTACAGTTTGATGAAAGTGCAAAGATTAAAAGAAACATGTTCAATGTAAATTGAACACCAACACCAACACAACATACAACATACAGCATTTACTAGTGCACAAGTGTGGATGTAGTAGTTGTTGGAAAACTCCTGTACTTGCACAGTATTCACACTGACTGATAAATTCAACACAAGACTCTCAGCACATGCAGTGTGTGTGTGTGTGTGTGTGTGTGTATTATCAAAACAGTCTACACTCAGCAGAAACACTTCAAAGCAAATACCAAACAACCTCTTTTTACAATCTCCACAATATCAAACATCCCAACAACAAATGTTTTCAGAGTCATAAAAAAAACACAATGCACATTAACAACACACACACACACACACACACACACTAGAGTAGTTCCCTTATGCAATGACCGTTCTCCTAGCAAACTCCTCCACAGCATCTCTAAAGTCCAGGTCTCTGACAGCTTCAGACTCTGTTGCCAGTAATGTTAAAAGGACTTCAGGCTCATTTTTGATTCTCCCCAAATGAGAAAATGAGCGCTCCCCGTCACAGTTTGTCACCAGCAACGTGAGGAACATCCTCAAAGCCACATAAACATTAGGGAAGACTAACTGCAGGCCAAACTTCAATCTGGTTTTCAGCATGTTTGAGGGTGACTTGTCTGTTTCAGCCAACATGAAGGACCGGAAGTGCAGACACGTAAAACACGCTGTTCCGCCTACGGGACGGACCGGAAGTTGGGAGGTAACCACAAGTCCTTCTGAATGTTTTAAACACCAACCCTTAAACATATATATTCATGCCGTACATTGTTAGAAAGCTTAGATTCTCCTGATTCATTCAAGACCACTCACGAATTATATGGTTGCTCACAGCCGTAATAGTATTAGCGGTTAGCTCGGCTAGCCACTCAGCTAAAGTAAGAAAAGCTATAATGCTACATACCTTCAAAGCCTTCTCTTTATCCACAACGATCATCTTATGACTCAGGACTTTCTGTACAGCTCGCCAAGTTTCCATTCTGCTGAAATATGAAATCTGTTTCCATAAAACCGGAATACTTTTCTCAATAGGTCCATGTATTTAGTCCAACACGTAACGTAATACACGCGGAAAAAACCATGTCCGGTCCGTTTACGTCATTTCCTGACTCACACAGTTTGTGAAGCCTAGCTCCACAATTCAAATCTAAATGGTTGAAATGCTTTTTACACCTTTTTTAGAAATACATGTATGACCTATTTAATGTGTTTAGAAGAAAATGTCTGAATTCACTTTACACAGTCTTCAAGTGTTGGAAAGAATAAATGTATTTAACTTTTGTATGCACATTATACACAATGTTTTGTCTTTTTTATTGATGGGAAAGTTGACTCTGAAATATGTTTATTGTCCTTTTTCTCTCTACTGACATGAATATAACCCAACTGTCTCTTTTTCTTCTCAGACTCTTTACATGAAGACAGGTGTCAAATAAAAGGAACCGGTTTGAACCCTTGACCCAGTGAGGGGATCTGATGTCTCTGTTATGCAGTGAGTTGCCTTTTACTGTAATTATGTTTTTAATATAAAGACTTAAAGGAAGTGTTGAGGTTTGTTGGTGACAGCAGAAATGACTGAAATGATTTAGAGTATGAAAACATTATTTCTGCAGCACAGTGGTGAGTATAGCGTGATTCTGTTGTTGTACTGATGGAGTTAGAGCTGTGGAAATTAGACATAATTTCCCATGTGAGCTGTTGTAGTGACAGGTAAATCCACCCTTGTTTGGTTTTTTTTTTACTCTGCTTAATTAGCAGCCAGCCTTGATTTGTCTGAGCAGGTTCACGTCACTTAGCCAATATTTGAATATTGGTTTGAGAGTTCAGAGTAACTCATATTAGTAGCAGATGTCAGTCAGTCCATCACTTTGTTCCAGAGATAATATAATAATATTGCATGTACTAAAGTTTCTGCACACAAGAACACAATGCAATTTTACTCTTGCATAAATTACACTGCACCTGACTGGATCTTCCCATCTGAATTTGGTGCAGATTTTACCCAAATGTCCAGAATATCAGCCAATAAAGTCTAATAAATATACATTTCCATCCACTGCTGTTACTACTGCAGTCAATGTTGAAGCTCAGACACTCAATCATGATTATTATCAGTCAATCAATCTGTATTTATTTATTTATATAGCACCAAATCACAACAGAAGTAATCTCAAGGCACTTTTCACATTAGACTACTAGACCATACTCTTTAATTTAATGATTCAATAATTTAGTGGATGCATTAATTGACGTGTTGTTGTTGCATCAAGGCATGATGCAAGTTGTTGTAAAGTCCTGATAGTTGATGAGGTTTTACATTCATTAATTTATGCTTTTTAATGCATGACGTCATGATAATTCATGTTGCTACCATTCCTATAACATGTTCCCATCTTATCTGCAGTAATGTGAGCCATAGTAATACCTGTGATGCATCAATTCTAGTAAAGTTGTTTTGGAAAATGTAATTAATCTTCCTTAATAATAATCTTCAATATGGATCAATGATATCTTAAAGGCACCAAATTTCCTGAATGACAACAAAAGTAAACTCTACTGCAGAACAACATCTCAGACGCTTTGAAATAATGATGATTAAATAACTTAATGCATGTATTGATTAACATGTTTTTGCATCAAAGCATGAATGGGATACTGTATATTTCTGATAGTTGAAGTTTTACACTAATTAATTAATGCTAATTCATATAGCTACCATTACCATAAACATAACTTTACCATCTTATTTGCAGTAATGTGAGTCATAGTAATAACTGTGATGAAGATATATTAGGTCTTGAGTGCTTGATTATATTAAATATGAGTCTTTTGTATCTCAATAGCAGCATAAGTATGATTAGTGATTCGTCTGCACCACTTGAGCCATCAATGGTACTTCAAAGAGCTCCTTATGCATTACAGTCTAATCAAGAAATAATAAAAACACCTATTTATTTAAATCATCTCAACATGTTATGTGCGCTTGAGTATAAAAGATTATATTTCAATTAGCTTAATCGATCTTTCTTTCTTCCTTCTTTCCTTCCTTCCTCTCTCCCTCCGTCCTTCCTTCTCTCCTCTGTCCTTCCTTCCTTCCTTCCTCTCTCCCTCCGTCCTTCCTTTTCTCCTCTGTCCTTCCTTCCTTTCCTTCCTCTCTCCCTCTGTCCTTCCTTCTCTCCTCCGTCCGTCCTTCCTTCCTTCCCTCCTTCCTCCCTCCTTTCCTTTCCTTCCTTCTTTCTCCCTTCCTCCCTCCTTTCCTTCCTTCTTTCTCCCTTCCTTCCTCATTTCCTTTCCTTCCTCCCTCCCTCCCACCTACCTTCCTTCCTACCTTCCTTCCACCCTCCTTTCCTTCCTTTCTTCCTTCCTTCCTTCCTCCCTCCCACCTACCTTCCTTCTTACCTTCCTTCCACCCTCCTTTCCTTCCTTCCTTGACTCGAGGACAACAGGAGGGTTAATCGATAAATAAATGATCACTGACTACTTGTGCTTGTGCATCAGGATGTCATATTAACCTTCCTTCCACCTCCTTCCTCCCTCCCTCCTTTCCTTTCCTTCCTCTCTCCCTTCTCTCCTTCCTTCCTTCCTTCCTCTCTCCCTTCTCTCCTTCCTTCCTTCATTCCTCTCTCCCTCCGTCCTTCCTTCCTTCCTCTCTCCCTCCGTCCTTGCTTCCTTCCTTTCCTTTCCTACCTCCCTTCCTCCCTCCTGTCCTTCCTTTCCTCCCTCCCTTCCTCCCTCCTGTCCTTCCTTCCTTCTTTCTCCCTTCCTTCCTCCTTTCCTTTCCTTTCCTTCCTCCCTCCCTCCCTCCCTCCCACCTTTCTTTTTTCCTCCTTCCCACCTACCTTCCTTCCTACCTTCCTTCCTTCCTTCTTTCCTTCCTTTTTTTCTCCCTCCCTTCCTTCCTTCTTTCTCCCTTCCTTCCTCCTTTCCTTCCTTCCTTCCTTGACTCGAGGACAACAGGAGGGTTAATCGATAAATAAATGTTCACTGACTACTTGTGCTTGTGCATCAGGATTACAGCTAACATCATTTTCAACACACTGTGCAGGTCAGGATGTAATATTAACCTTCCTTCTGTCCTGCCTTCCTTCCTCCCTCCCTCCTTTCCTTTCCTTCCTCTCTCCCTTCTCTCCCTCCGTCCTTCCTTCTCTCCTCCGTCCTTCCTTCCTTCCTCCCTCCTGTCCTTCCTTCCTTCCTTCCTTCCTCCCTCCTTTCCTTCCTTCTTTCTCCCTTCCTTCCTCATTTCCTTTCCTTCCTCCCTCCCTCCCTCCCTCCCTCCTTTCTTTTTTCCTCCCTCCCTCCCACCTACCTTCCTTCCCTCCTTCCTCCCTCCTTTCCTTCCTTCCTTCCTCCCTTCCTTCTGTCCTTTCCTCCCTACCTTCCTCCCTCCTGTCCTTCCTTCCTTCCCTCCTTCCTCCCTCCTTTCCTTCCTTCTTTCTCCCTTCCTTCCTCATTTCCTTTCCTTCCTCCCTCCCTCCCTCCCTCCCTCCCTCCTCCTTTCTTTTTACCTCCCTCCCTCCCACCTACGTTCCTTCCCTCCTTCCTCCCTCCCTCCTTTCCTTCCTTTCTTCCTTCCTTCCTTCCTCCCTCCCTCCTTTCTTTTTTCCTCCCTCCCTCCCACCTACCTTCCTTCCTACCTTCCTTCCACCCTCCTTTCCTTCCTTCTTCCTTCCTTCTTTCCTTCCTTCCTCCCTCTTTTCCTTCCTTCCTTCCTTCCTCCTTTCCTTCCTTCCTTCCTTGACTCGAGGATAACAGGAGGGTTAATCGATAAATAAATGTTCACTGACTACAGCTCACATCATTCTCAACACACTGTGCAGGTCAGGATGTAATATTAAGTAACAAAGGCTTACATCTAGTATCTGCATCCCATCAAAAACACATGAAGATTATATTCGTCCTGAGTGATTCCCAGTAGATGTTTCCTCTCCAGAGTGGAAATGGAAATCACGTGTTTGCTCGAGGTGGACATTGTTTGCAGTGAGCTTCTTCTTTTTTTTTTTTTTATGGACTTAAACATCCAGAGGCAAGAAGTGCTTTGCAGCTGCAGGAGTGAGTGTTTGAGGAGGTCAGGCAATGATGGTTTTAATAATCTATCAGATCTATAAAAAGGCAGATGCAGCAGGTGTTACAC